>NW_003307029.1:0-4210 GCF_000142945.1 Phytophthora infestans T30-4
ATTTTAATTAACGTTGTAGTAATACTTGTGCAATAGCTGGATAATATTTAGTATTTATTTTAAATTTAACTATATAAATATGTGAAAATCTGGATTTTATAATGTCACATGTACACGGCGTTGCTCCTATTTCAATGCTCGTTCACGGGATTCGTTATTGCCAAGGCTATGTCAGATACGACTGCACTGAGTGTTGCCCAAGTGTTCGAAGAATGTGTGTACCGACGGTTCGGAGCCCCATCATTAATACGGCATGACCGCGACCCACGCTTCATGAGCGAGGTGTTCCAAGCGTTCGCAGAGATGATGCAGTCAAGATCAAGAGCGACTTTGAGCTATAGGCCACAGGCTAATGGACAGCAGGAACGCCCGGTGAAGTCAGTGATGGGGTCCGTACGGGTGTACGCGGAAGACCCTCTACAGCAAGATTGGGACGAAATCGCGGAGAAGCTAGTATTTGCTATTAATACTTCTCAAGACACTACGAGGAAGGAAACGCCGTTTTATCTCGTTCATGGTTGAGATGCGCAGTCGACGTTGCGGGGCAATGTCGTCATCACTCAAACGAGGACTCGGGCAAGCAGTCTGACGCACTGGCGTGGCGGGCGTGAGATCAATCGACAACATGAGGTCGCCCTCACTATGGCCAAGGATTATCAGGGCGGTAGAAAAGGAGCGAAGGGCTAAAAAGCATAATGATGCGCTGCGTCGACTGGAAAAGCTGCTGTACCTCAACCAAGTGGAAACGAAGGACTCGGCGGACCCTCCAGAAGCTTCGGAAGAGATGGAAGATCCTGCAAGAGCTCCACCGAGATCTCTTTTTGAGATTGGGAGCCGGGCGTGGTTGTACATGGAACGCGTCAAACCGGGCTTGACGAAGAAATTAGCTCACCGATGGCATGGACCTTTTCGGATCAAGCGCAAGGTGGAAGAGTTTGCGTACGAGCTGGAACTGCCTGATCGAAGTGGGTATCGCTTTTACCCAGTAGTGCATGTGTCGAGACTCAAGGCTGTCAACGAATTCAACAGTCGGCCGAGCACTCGGTTGGTACTTGACGCGACTAATGAAGCCAGACTCGACTTCGATGAGGAACTACTGCCTGAAGACAGCTGGGAACCAGATCAAGTTGCCGGTGAATATGAAGTCGAGGCCATCCTCGACGACAGAACACCACTAACGACGAGCACAGAGCGTGTTGTACGCGAGTTCAAAGTCAAGTGGGTAGGCTATGAAGATCCAACTTGGGATCCATCATCAAACTTGTCATGTGGAGGTCTGCTGTACGACTATTTGCGAGCCAAGAAGAGCGAGAATCGGCTGCAGATGGCGCAAGTGGCGGACGAAGACTAGCGTGACTTGATCACGTATGAACTGTCCACAGGTCGATGCAGCCTGTGGTAACAGACGAAGAACGTTACTGCAACAACAAATTGTATATGCATTTGAAGAACAACATGAACATGATTACGCTGTGGAAGTGGATTAAGAATAAGAAAACATGAATGCCGACCGCGGAGCGATCACTGAAAACGAAGTCACGCGGGACACCTCAACAGTTAGCTGAGATGCTGGAGAACGTCGTATAACGTGCAGCGAGGATTCAAATCGATTCCAAATGTCTGGCCGCGGTGGCCAAGAGTGTCAACGAAGCCGAGTCACCACTCTCCTTCTCCTCTTCATCAAGAACCTGAGCCTCGGCAGCTGGAGCTGAAGCCGGACCCTGCGAATCCTCGGTACCAGCTTCAACAGGAGCAGCAGCCAGAGCAGGACGTGGAGTACCCGGTGGCGAGTCAAACAACGAACGCCAGGTCGGAATAAGCTCGGTTGAATCGAGAGACGGGTCAACGATCACGCTTCGGTACACATCCACGAAACACGTACCACGAGGATTGAAGAACTCCGGATTACGCTGGCACGGGAAGTACGTGGTGCTGTACGGGTGCTGATGCGGCGCATTCATCCATCCAGTACGCCATGGCTGACGAGCGTCGAGAGCCGGAACTTCGGAAAGCCAGTCAGATGTCTGAGGTGCGAATGGCAAGTTTTCAATGGGGTACCACGGCTTAGACGGCTCCAAAAGCAACTCGGGACGAATGAATGACACTCCGGAAGCACTAGATGAAACCGAGTCACGACTCCACGCCATGTACTGCTCACGGTACTTGTTACGAAGACGATCGGCACGACGGTCGCGCTCACTGAAGAGCTTCTTTAACATAGCTCTCAGTTCCTTCAAGCGTTCCTTGTCGTGGCCAACCTTTTAAGCTTCTTCAGCGAGACCTCGCTCAATACCAGCTAACGGAAGCCAGTGGAGACGCTCCCACAACGCGAGCCCGAGGTCACCTTGCTTACCGCCGTCACCCCGAAGGTTCGCCCAGATCATCTTGAGACGGGTCTCAATCGGGGCACGCTTGGAGATGGGGACGCTTGGTTTGAAGTCGACAGTGTCAAAGAGGCAAGCTTGAAGAGGATAAAGCTGCCGAAGTTGCTGGTACGGGTGATCAGGATGCGAATAATCAAAGAACGCTTGGAGACCCTCCAACGTTGTACGCACGGTCACCTCACCAGCTGGTTCAGGAAGCGTTAAGCTCAAGAGTCGCTCGAAACACTTCTTGGCGCCTGCATCGGTAAACTCCATGTCCACATACGGAAGAACCCACGGTGGCAGGGTGGACGAAGCCGGCACCGAAGAGCGAGTACCAGATAACACTCGGTGAGGCAACGGCTCAGCCGACGGTGCACCACCACGACGCGGCACCGAAGTATAGGTTGCCGTGATCATGCGTCCAGGTCCAGCATCGAGAGTCCAAATAGACGGACGAGGAGACACTGGAACAGGAAGAGAAGATGCTGGTGCCGGAGGACTTGCTGGTGGCGAAGGAGGCGGGCCGGCAACGATGATTGGGGAAGTCATCATCGGCGAAGGATTTGGCCGAGGTGGAGTCGGAGGACGAGCTGGGCCAAGATTACTCCAGTTCCTGTTTGAATCTTCAACTTCTTCGTCATCGAGTATGCTTGAATGATCGGTGGGGGGCGGAACATCACCGCTACCACTGGGAGCATCAGGAGAGTCATCCACCGAAGATTCATTGTCATACACGTCATCTCCATAGTCGTCATCAGCATTCCCATCGTCATCAATCTCCATCAAAAGGCCAGGCGAAGACACGCTTGGTACATCAGTCGTGGGAACAGTCGGAGCCGACTTCGAAGACGCGGAAGCTAGTGGAGCAGCCTCAACAGGGGCAGACCCTGCTGTAGAAACCACTCCCGAGACTTCAACTGCCTTGGATGTCGCGGCAGACGCCGAAGCAGACTTGCCTTGTGGGACAGTCTGGTTTGACTCTTCATCTTCGTCACTCGAGCCAAACATGAGCCGCATTTCCTCGGCTTCGCGCAGAGCCTCTTCAGCAGCACGTATGTCGGCTGGAGAAGGTGAAAATCGTTGAAAGCTGGTGACTTGGCCACATCGTGTGGGCCCTGAGGCGGGGGCTAAAGGCGCGTCAGGAGAGACAGGAACATCGTCGTGATCCTCAGGGTTCACGTCCTTACCCCGAAAGGCTCTGTAGCAGTTTCTTGAAACCGAAGAGACGCTGCCTGGGATCAGCAGTCCCCCATGTCCACGTCACTCTGGTCGCCGCTGAGGTCGACCACTGCGGGAGTCAAGGAAGACGCTGGTGTAGGAGGTGGCGACCATCAGCTTGGAGAAGACGGTACAGACTTGGACCGAGTCTTCATATGACGTCGTGGCGACTTAGCAGGAGAATGAGGACGGGGTTTCTTGCGCTTCTTCTGGGCCCCCTTCTTCCACGCCTTCGGACTGAACAGCGATCTACGAGCCGACTTGGGAGTTGAAGTATCGGCAGGTGGCGCATCACCGAGACCGGCAGCTGCCATCGAAGCACTGGCCTTGTCCGTTGGGATTGGAGCCTTGTCTTCGTCAGAGTTGTCCGGATCGTCGTCTGAATCCTCGCCACCTGGTCTTAGACGCTTATGGGACTTCCCATGGGCCACTTGGTGAGCTGCTTTGGCCAAAGCTGCCGGAAGGGCTTGAGGATTGTCCGAAGACGCGGTGGCAGACTGAATACGCCGCAGAGCGACTAATGTCTCCTGATCCAAGTCCAGCGCATCCAGGTCCAGCTCACCCGCAGTCAGACCTATCACGAAGAGAGGGGGGAACGAACGTTAGTTGCTGAACACACGGGTGGA
>NW_003307030.1:0-4212 GCF_000142945.1 Phytophthora infestans T30-4
ACTAAACCATCCGTCTCCATCATCTTGTGTAGATAAGCCGACGCTGCGTCGTATTTGTCAGCTGCAAGGAAAACTTCCAGCATGTGCTGGTGCGCAATTGGTGAGAGAGGCTGGCCACGATCAGCGAACTCAGCGAGGACCGCCACAGCCGTCTTGTCATATTTCAGACCCTCGCACGCACGAAGGAGGAAATTGAGCGACTTGGAGCTTTTTGCACGACGACGACAAAGCCTGCTCTTCTGCCACAAATCCACGACGGCCTGATAATCCCCTGCAGCGATGTACACCGCCATCAGCGTCTCAAAGTGTTTCAGTAATCGACAGCGTAACAATCGGCTGCTTCTTCGACCCCCATGCAATGCAGCACCCGTTGAGGAATATAACGAATCCCGTCGCCGACTTGCGCTCGCGCTCGCAAGCAAATGCAGCATCACAATACACTTCCAGCTGCAGCTTACGCTGAGAAGATCGACGGTAAACAATCCCCATGTCGGCCGTCCGCGCGATGTAGCCAAGTACACGCCTAACTGCATCTTGTACAGTGCGGGTCGGCTGCTCGGTCTCTTGTGCGATCAGGCGAACTGCTGTTGCAAGATCAGGTCGACTAACCGTTGATGCGTACAGCAGTGAACCGACTTCAGGACGGATCGACTCATCAATGACTTCGGTGTCGTCGGCTACTTGGCGTTGGAAGTTGCTGTTCATTGGTGTCCGGGGTTGCGACCTGTCACCATGGCTGGCGAACCGCTTCACAACGGTGGCGGCGTACTTCTGCTGTGCGATCGTCAGCACATCACCGTCCTTGTTCCAGCCTAGCTCCATGCCCACGAAGCTGCTTGAAGCATCGCACTTGTTAATCGCGAACCGACTGGTGATGCTGGCTTGAAATGCAGCAAGCTCCGATGCCAAGTTGCTGAAAATTAGCATGTCGTCTACATAAAGTAGCACAACCACAATGCTGTCAGTAGTCCGCTTCACCAAGACACAGGAGTCCGACTGGCATTGCACGAATCCAGTCTCGCACAGGAACTTGGTCACGGTCTCATACCAAGCGCGTGATGCCTGTTAAAGCCCGTACAGGGCTTTGCGAAGCTTCCATACCGTTTTGTCGTTGCCCCTCGGTGGGTGGAGTGACGAAAAGGGTAAAAAAAAACACTGATGTTTGCACCAGAATTGTTGTTTTCCAGGAACCCGCTTTGGCACCTCTCGACGCCAAAAGAAACCCGTTTCCTTGAAACGACCCCAAACAGAAAGGTTTCGCCAAACTATTGCGGAAACTAACCACGGGCTGGCAAGATTTCCCCGTTATCCAGCCATTGTGCTAACCCTTGCACACCGGCTGACAGCAGGTCCTCGGATGCTGCGCGATACCCATTTGGTCTGCACTGGACGCATTTCGCTGGAGCGAACACTTCCTCGTAAGTGCCATTGCGACGCAGGCTGTCCAGCTCACTATTGATTGCTTAACGCCACTGTTCTGCGTCGGGCCGAGCCATGGCTTCCTGCAACGTAAGCGGCTCGCTTAGCTCGCTGACCAATGCTGTCTCCTCCGCGTTGTGCGACTGCTCGTAGTCCAGCCTACGCACCGATTTCTTCTTGATGCGCGTACTGCGACGAGTTGGCTGTTTTTCCGCGCGAGGATCAATGAGATGGCGCTCCGGCAAGTCACTCAAAGGTTGACTGCCATCCGCGTCACTAACCAGTTGACTGCCATCAGAGTCCTCCATCTCGATGTCTTCTTGGATCGCTTCGAGATAGCGAGAAGGTGCGACCCCATCCACTGGCTCGTCATACACCTGCGTTGGTAGTTCTCCATTCAGCGTCACCGTCGTGTTTCTCGGTACGCTTGACTCAAAAAATACTGCAGTCATGGAGACAATAGCTCTCCCACTGCCTCCGTGACCACTGGGTACCCAAAACCGGTAGGCGCCGCTCTTCTCGTACCCGATGAAAATCGCCTTGATGGTCTTTGCGTCGAGCTTGTGACGCTGTGACTTCGGCAGTAGGACTTCAGCATCACAGCCAAATACTCGAAGCCTGCTCAGCACTGGGGCGCCGCCAGTCACCGCTTCGAACGGAGTCTTGTCACCAAGTACCTTCGTTGGGCAGCGGTTCCGGATGTATGCAGCCGTCAGCACCGCGTCACTCAAGAAGCGTTTCCCCAAACCGGCAGCCTGCATCATCGGCTCCGCGCCATTTTAACGAACGACTCCGTTACTGGCGCTCAACCTTGCCGTTCTGTTGTGGTGTGTATGGCGTGCTGAACTCCTGTGCAATCATGTTTTCATTGCAGAAGTCAGCGATTTCTCCTCCCACGTATTCTGCCGCATTGTCGCTTTCCAACACCGCCACTCTTGCACTCGGGATCACCACCTTGAGGTTGGCGATGCACTCGCGTAGCGCGCTCAGCTGGGTGGCCGAGCTCTTGGCCTTGACAGGGAAAACTGAGGCGAGATGGTATGGCTCGATCATCATGCTCACCATGCCTGTGTAACCGTCCCGTGACGTGGTTTCCATTGGCCCCACATAATCGATAGCGATCACCACCTGCCCGCCGCCTTGAGACTTTTTTCGGGGGGGTTTTCTTCTTTTCCGCGAAAGGATAACACTGGGCCCATTTTCCCCAGCGCCACAGGAAACCACAAGGAGACACTGGGCAGATTTCGGTTGTTCCACATCACGCGCTTTCAACCAAGCCCTTCCAAATTCCCAGACAATCAAATGGGCCCAATCTGGCGTGCCAGGTAGCTAAGTCGTCTAATTGGTCTCCAGACGCGTATTCCACCTCAGCACAATTGCCTGTGCTGAGGGCCGATACAACATACAGCCCACTGGTGCGACGTGTAGCAAGTAGCTTATCGTGACCGCTGGTGATGACACAATGCTCACGATTGAAGGTTGCCGTAAGGCCAGCTGCTCCGACCTTGCTCAAGCTCACAAGATTGCGCTTGAGGCCTGGGACGTACAGCACGTTGTCCAGTGTGCAGGTGCCACCAGAGACGAGAGGTAGGTGAGCCGTTCCGCGATGCGTAGCGCTCAGCTTCATGCCACTCGCAGTCGTAACCACGATGTCATTTTCCATCTTGTTCAGGCCATTGAGCAGACCACGCGATCCCGTCATGTGACTCGAAGCTCCTGAGTCAATGATCGAGTCAGCTCCCACCGACTCTGCACTCGAGCTGACTTGGAAGGAAAACCCGCTTTCCTCACCTTCGTCGTCGTCTTGTCCAGACGTAGCAGCGTGGCCAAAGGCACCACCAATTTGCTTGGCCTTGCACTCGCTCTTAAAGTGACCGTACTTCCCGCAGTTGAAGCACTTGCCCTTCTTCGCGCCTGGCTTTCAGTGCGTAGCAGCAGCAAATGCATTACCACCTCGCACAGCCTGCGTTCCACCACGCTTTCCGCGTTGCGTCTGCGTCGTGCGGCGCCTGGGCTTCGGCAGCCGCCTGGTTCAGCAATTCCTCCATCGAAGCACACGATTCCAGCGATCCAATGTAGCCATTCCAGTCAGGTCCAAGGCTCTGCAGGAAGTTGCTCTTCTTTTCCGCGTCCGTCAGAACTACCTTGTAGCACTCCAGCTCAGCAAGCATCAGGCGCGTCTGGCGGACGTGCTCCAGCATGTCGCCACCAACGTCGACATAAAGCGACATGTACTCTCGCTTGAGAGCCCCAACGGTTGTGTCACACACGTGACGATGCGTCTTCTGCAGCGCCCCCAGCATGGCCTTCGGGTGCTGAAGATCAGCCACCAACGCAGCTTGATCATCCGTCAGCGCTGCCAGAATGATGGTCATGGCCAGCTTCTGCTGCATCTCCAGTTGGTGCAGCGGTCGCTCTTGCTGCCGTAACGGCCGATCGGCTTGGCCGGACTCTTCGTTCTCGAGCTGGAGCAACGTCGGTGCGGGCTTCAGCACCGCGCTCCATACGTCCTTCACCTCCAGGTAAAGTTGGAGTTGCCGCGCCCAGACTCGGTAGCCCGTTCCGTCGAACTTGCGAATGATAGTCGTGAACGCGGTCGTGGTGTTGGCACTCATAACCTGTCGAGTTTAGATCTGCGCAAACTTGGGTGCTACCCGCGCGCCTGTCCGACGGTCTATGTGGGGGAGGAGAGACCCTAGGTAGTGCCCCATAGCCCCTGGAATGCGATATGTGTACACCCCGTGTGTACGTGCAACGCTGTCGTCTTGATGCACATTTTGAAACGATCGGTTT
>NW_003307031.1:0-4215 GCF_000142945.1 Phytophthora infestans T30-4
CGCAGTGAACTAGGTGTCACTTCACCTGCATCTCCTTGGCCACGCCCATGATGCCGCGACTCGCAGTCGACCGCGTCCCTCAGGTCACGCAGCGGTAGGTCCTCGACCAGATTCATACCACTCAGTGGATTACGCGCCACTCCGCGCTCGTCCTCACCAGGACCCAGCAGTTGGTCATTGACCTGACCTGCACCGCTCAGCGGATAACGTGCCGCACCACGTACGCCCTCAGGGCAAACAGCAACCTCGTTGCCAACAATTTCGGACATACCAATGTCCAGCACTACGGCCGCCTCGGCCTCGTGCTCGCGCCAAAAGCGCTTCTGCTTCCTAGCAGAGGTGGGTTCATGACTCACCAAAGCTCCACTAGGAGCAGGGTGCGACGCACCCAGCGTTTTCGACTTCCAGTCGATCCATGGCTCATGACGTTCCAGCCATGCCATGCCAGGGATGAGGTCATACCTCGCATCCAGGTCTAAGCCCAAACAGCGTTCCACGCTATCGAAGTTCTCAAACTTCACTCCAAGGTCGACAGAGACCTTCGACACAGTTACCAGTGTCCCCGTCGCGAGACGGACAGAGATCGTATCTCTCGTTGGCACTTCCAGTGCCTCAGCATACAGCTGACTCCCTTCCAGGGTGGAGCGACGGGCGTAGTTGCCCGAGGCTCCCGAGTCAATCAAGACTCTCCATGGCTTTGCAAAGCCCTTCACGTTCGCTTAAACGACCAGCAAGCCCGGCTTGCACACACTCTTCTCGTAAGAGAGCTCAGCTCTCTTCGGGGCTGAGCCCCGTTGTCCTCTACCTCTTCGAGGCACAACAGAACTCAGTTCTTCCCCAGTAGGCCGCCCCGCGCCTACTGGGAGTTGCGTTTCCCGGCGATGACCGGGAGGTTGGCTCGCCGGAGCTTCGCGCTTTCTGGCGACGAGAGCTACGAGTGCTCTGTAGGTGAATATTGCACACAAAGACATGCGAGAGATGACGGGCGCGCTGCTCCGCAGCAAGAAGCTCCGTTTTTATCATTTTCAGACAAAGGGAGAGTTCCTTTCGGCTCTGGACCGCTCGAAGAGCTTGCGCTACCAGCGCTCCAACCAGGTCGCGCCGACCTGAAGTTGTGCTCGGCATTCAATGCCACATCCACCGCCTCTTCAAAAGAGTTAGGGTGTACACGGAACACTTCCGTTCGAGCTGCGCTCACACGAAGTCCCTCCATGAACACGGTCACGCTGACCAGTTCCGGAAGAGGGTCCGCCGCCATTCCGGCGATAAGAGTTCTCAACTCTTGGACATAGTCCAATAAATCCTTCTTACCCTGGCGAGTAGCAAGGAACTTTGACCGGATACGGTACGCCTGATTAGGCGGCGCGAACAAGCGCGAAAGCTGTTGCTTCAGCTGATCCCAAGTGGGAAATGCAGCGTCAACAGACGTGCCGCACGTTAGTGCCCATTCGCGAGCGCGACCTCCAAGCCTGGAGATAGCCAGCGCCACGCGCTGATGCTCAGACTGGAGCAGGGCCGATCCCATGGCCATCTCGACCTCACGGGTCCAGAGAAGGAGATTATCTCCATCCTTCCCCTCAAAGGTTTTTACGCTCACCATGAGCGGTTTCAGTCTCATAGACTCTTCACGCGTCATCGACGCCGCCGCCGTTGCGGCGCTCATCTTCTCTTGGACATGCTCCAAGAGCGCGTTCTCGTAGCGAGAGAACGATTCCAGCCTGGCAGTGACCGCCTCTGGACCTTGCGATGCAAGATGAGCCACGCCCTCCGGGCCAAGCAAGGACATAAGCTTAGTAAGCGCGTCCTGCTGCGCCGGGGGCAAATTCGCGAACACGGGGTGTTCCATCCTCGCAGAGGATATAGTCACCGACTCAGGAGCGGGATTGACTACAAGTGCTACCAAGTGCAGCGGGGCTGCCGTAGCTTTAGCGTCAGAGGAAGACGTTCGACTCAAAGAGTCCACTGATACTAAGTTCCTTATCCAAGGACACTTACAGCCCAAGACCAGGGCTCAAAGTTTACACCTTTACTTTTATGCATCAAAACCAGAAGTGTTTTATTTACTATTATTGCGCCCAGCCGCCTAGGGGTAAATGTATCTCTTTAACTATCTAGCAAAGTTAAACCTAATCAAATGCATAACGTGTGGCTTTCAGCCAACGTACTGAGAGACCTTGTTAACTCTCCAACTTATGTACTGAAAGTTTGTTAACTCTCCGGGTTCTTCGTACCCCTGTGTGTTCCACACCATGTAACCCCGTTACAGGTTACTAGCGGGGGACAAAAGAGGATCCACGTACTCGTGCGGCGGAGCTTGGATTCCAGCTCCGTTTGCGTTCGCTTGGCATCCGCCCATGCAGTAGCCGCCTTGTCCCGCTGGAGTTCGCTGTCCGCCAGCTTCGCTTGGATCTCGTCGCGCAATTGAGTTATACGCACGAGCGCTTCGAGCGCGTAATCTCGCCCAGCAGACGCTTTCTCGAGTGACTCCTTGGCATCTTTCAGCTCCTCAGAGAGACGAGCCAGAGCTGCATCCGGCGACGAGGGAGGTGGATTTGGTGCGGGGGACCCTCCACGCGCCGACCCTAATGCGGATCCGCCATTTGTGGATCCCACATAGTCATTAGTTACCACCTCTTCTTGGGTCAGGCGCAACTCGTCACGGAGTCGGTCCAAGCTCTCGTCCGTGGCTGCCCTAGCAGTCTGGTAATCCTCCAGATCCCGCTCGAGGTCATGGATCCGGGATTGGAGCTGGTGGATCTCAGATCCGGCGAGCGCCATCTCCCTAAGGAGGTGGTCGTTGTCGTCAGGCATTCCATCTCGCTGATGGGAGGCGCGATCCAGCCGTCCGGTCAAGTCGCGGATCTCGACCGCCTGATCAGCCAACTAGAGTCGCAGGTCCTGCGACCGAGAGGCCGCACGGTGCTCCCACCCCTGGATCTCCATAGCCTGGTCATGGATTCGGGCTCGCAAAGTTTGGAGTTGGGTAGTGTGCAGAGACGCAGCTTGGTCTTGGGCATCTTGAGCCGTCTGGAGGTCCGCCGTCAGGGTTTGCACCTGATCGGAAAGAGCCTGGTCTAGCGTACGCAGATCGGTGGGTGACATCGAAGAAAGGCTGTCCGGAGGCGTGGTGGATGGGGCCTTGTCCGACGATTGGCCGGTACGCTTGGCTGGAGACATGTGTCGCGAAGAGGAGAAAGCGGTTGTGGATGCTAGTAATGCACGCCGTGAACGCTGTTGTGCAGCGCCGACAACGTACAGGAGGCGATTGTGGTGAAGTGCTTTTTCAGAAATAAGAGAATGGGCCTGACGCGGGGTCACTATCCCGCATCAGTGACAATTTCAAGTGATTAGAGAGGATTTGGGTTGGCTGGCACGGATGCAAGTTGCCTGTGGTGGATTAGCCATGACGAGCGGCACCCCGTATGGAATGACGATGGATCTGGTATGAGCGATGTACGGGAAGACAAGATCCACCAAGACTTATCTCGGATCCACCCTTACCTGGATTCACTTAGGTGGATGTGGGATATACTATGTACCAGTGGATCGAGTGTGGATCCTATGAAGGAATGGTGGTAGTTGCCATCCGAAGGTGGATCTAGTAGCCACGGCTAACGAGAAGTCAGGATCCACCGCGAGGTACCCCGGATCCCATACTTCCGAGTTCGGATCCAAGGAGGTGTGGTGAAGTGCTTTCTCAGAAATAAGAGAATGGTCCTGACGCGGGGTCACTATCCCGAATCAGTGACAATCTCAAGTGATTATAGAGGATTTGGGTTGTTTGGCACGGGTGCAAGTTGCCTGTGGTGGATTAGCCATGGCGAGCAGCACCCCGTATGGAATGACGATGGATCTGGTATGAGCGATGTACGAGAAGGCAAGATCCACCAAGACTTACCTCGGATCCACCCTTACCTGGATTCACTAAGATGGATATGGGATATACTATACAAGAGTGGATCGAGTGTGGATCCTATGAAGGAAGGATGGTCGGTGCCCTCTGAAGGTGGATCTAGTAGCCACGGCTAATGAAGAGTCAAGATCCACCGCGAGGTACCCCGGATCCCATACTTCCGAGTTCGGATCCAAGGAGGGAGGATCCCGCCTGGAGGGACCTGGATCCAGGGTATAGGGATGATGGATACAGTGGATCTCGAACTTTCGTGGGACAATGGAGATCACGGACGGTTGCGAGATGATGTTGGATGATTGGAG
>NW_003307032.1:0-4215 GCF_000142945.1 Phytophthora infestans T30-4
AGGCATCCGGACCGAAACGGAGCCACGGGGAGCATCCCTGGCAGTGATGAGTTAGGGGGAGCGGGTATCATAACAGATCCAGGGGATCCGCCGCCATGAGGCGATCCTGGGGAGCCGCCACCATGGGGCGATCCTGGAGATCCACCACCATGAGGTGCCCCCCTCCAACGGATCCGGGGGACCCGCCACCAGGCGACCCCCCTCCGCCAGATCCAAGGAGTCCGCCACCACGAGGCGACCCCCTTCCACCATCGCTACCCGATCCGCCGTCACTATCGACTTGGATCGCGGATCCCGCAGTGTCGCCTCCGGATCCGGCTGTGCCAGCGACTTGTGGAGGCGGCGTCGAGAGGGATCTCCGCCGGGCTTCAGTCGAGATTGGGATAGAGCCCGTCGCGTGTCTTCCTCCAAAGCATCCTCTGCGGCTCGAGCCTCCTCCGAATCCTCCGGACTTTCATCGTCGTCGTCATCGTCCTCATCGCCCAGAGTGAAGGGATACGGGCCGGAGGACGACGTACGTTTCGATGACGGTCGGATAGGAGGTCCTGAACCGTCGGACCAGTCGGATTCCTCATCCTCGTCGTCCTCCGAGCTGCCAGTCCACATCCAGGGGATGACACGTTTGGCCTCCCTTCCGGTGCATTAGCGACCGGGCGGAGAGTAGTAGGAAGTGGGTGCGGGGAAAAGCGGGCGGAGTTGTCTTACGCGCGAGAGAAACCGACGCGTGGATGTAGCTTTCTGGGACAGTGGATTGCGCCCTAGGATTTTACACTCCGCGCCTGGGAAGCTGAGACAAGCGATTCCAGGTCTGGGAAGCCGCTAGAACCACATTTCGGGGCCCAGATTCCAGTCTTGGACGGCCTAACGAGTGGACGTGGTAGCGGATCCAGTTTTGGACACCGAGGTAGATGTGGATCTAGCGGCGGATCCAGACTTGGATCCTGCTCCCGACTTCGAGGGGGAAGCGGAAGTCTTGGACGCGGATGTGGATCCCGCCTTGGACGCAGAGGTGGATCCCGCTTGCGTAGACGATTTAGAGACCGGAGTCGTTTTGGGTTTGGCTTTCGGGGAAGCTTGAGCTTGCTTACGGGGACGGGGGGATCCGGTGCTAGGAGCGGGAGACGCACTACGCGGACGTTTCGCCACTGATGGATCTGCCCCACTTACAGACGGGAGAGGAGCGGAGACGCTGGCAGTACGAGAAGGTCCCGACAAGGGAGGAAGGGGATCCGAAACGGCAGCTGTCACCAGTGCCAGGCGTCGACGAGCCAAATCCCGCTCCGATAAGCCACGATCGCGCTCCAGGGCCAGCTGTTGCGGCTGAGTTTGGGCTGCAGCGAGTTGATCCCGGGGTTTCGCGGCGGTCGCATCGGCTTCTTTCAATTTGTCGCCTGGATGGACAATAACGAGTGAATATGGAGTCACTAGCAAGGACTAAAAGAGGATCCACGTACTCGTGCGGCGAAGCTTGGATTCCAGCTCTGTTTGTGCACGCTTGGCAGCCGCCCACTCGGTAGCCGCCTTGTCCCGCTGGAGTTCGCTGTCCGCCAGTTTCGCTTGGATCTCGTCGCGTAATTGAGTTATACGCACGAACTCCTCGAGCGCGTACTCTCGTCCGGCAGACGCTTTTTCGAGCGACTCCTTGGTATCCTGCAACTCCTCAGCAAGCTGAGCCAGAGCTACATCCGGCGACGAGGGAGGTGGATTTGGGCGCGGGAGATCCTCCACGCGCCGACCCTAAGGTGGATCCGCCATGGGTGGATCCCACATAGTCGTTGGTCACCACCTCCTCTTGGGTCAGACGCAACTCGTCACGGAGCCGGTCCAAGCTCGCATCCGCAGCGGCCCCAGCAGTCTGGGAATCCTCCAGATCCCGCTCGAGGTCGCGGATCCCGGATTGGAGCTGGTGGATCTCAGATCCAGCGAGCGCCATCTCCCTAAGGAGATGGTCATTGTCATCCCGCATGACATCTCGCTGACGGGAGGCGCGATCCAGCCGTCCGGTCAGGTCGCGGATCTCGACCGCCTGATCAGCCAACAAGAGTCGCAGGTCCTGCGACCGAGAGGCTGCACGGTGCTCCCACCCCTGGATCTCCATAGCCTGGTCATGGATTTGGGCTCGCAAGGTCTGAAGCTGGGTAGTGTGCAGAGACGCAGCTTGGTCTTGGGCATCTTGAGCCGTCTGGAGCTCCGCCGTCAGGGTTTGCACCTGATCGGAAAGAGCCTGGGCTAGAGCCCGCAGATCGGTGGGCGACATGGAAGACGGACTGACCGGAGGTGTGGTGGATGGGGCCTTGCCCGACGATTTGCCGGTACGCTTGGCGGGAGACATGTGTCGCGAAGGGGAGAAAGCGGTTGTGGATGCTGGTAATGCACGCCGTGAACGCTGTTGTGCAGCGCCGACAACGTACAGGAGGCGATTGTGGTGAAGTGCTTTCTCAGAAATAAGAGAATGGGCCTGACGCGGGGTCACTATCCCGAATCCGTGACAATTTCAAGTGATTAGAGAGGATTTGGGTTGGTGGCACGGATGCAAGCTGCCTGTGGTGGATTAGCCATGACGAGCGGCACCCCGTATGGAATGACGATGGATCTAGTATGAGCGATGTACAGGAAGACAAGATCCACCAAAACTTATCTCGGATCCACCCTTACCTGGATTCCCTTAGGTGGATATTGGGATACACTATGTACCAGTGGATCGAGTGTGGATCCTATGAAGGAATGGTGGTAGGTGTCATCCGAAGGTGGATCTAATAGCCACGGCTAACGAGGAGTCAAGATCCACCGCGAGGTACCCCGGATCCCATACCTCCGAGTTCGGATCCATGGAGGAAGGATCCCGCCTTGAGGGACCTGGATCCAGGGTATAGGGATGATGGATGCAGTGGATCTCGAACTTTCGTGGGACCAAGGAGATCACAGAAGGTTGCGAGATGATGTTGGATGATGGGAGAGCTCAGATCGACGACGAGTGCAAACTTACAGTGAAGTGGATCCAAGCGACCTGGATCCGGATGAGTGTACCCATAATAGGGGACCATGATGATTACGTCATGGATCCGGTGGATCTGAAGATAATACAGCTGGGATGATGGATCAAGGGAAGAAAGGACATGCAGCCGAGCCTGGTAAGGGATTTAGCAGATGAAAGACATAGAAGGTAGAAATCCAGGCAGGTATAGGCTTAAATATCAATACAGACTCCAATTTGCACAGTGACACGCAAGTGCCTTCCTGCCCTCAAGAACCGGAACTACATTGGCCGTACGAGCTCCGAGAAGGTTGGGAATTGCGAATCTAGTGTTGGTAGTGATAACTGGATAATACATTGGCCAGATCCTACAACCTAGTGAGCTTTTCCTTTACTTGTGCAGATCCGACAGGATAACCGAATTTACTACTTGGTCGGTTACACCCTAGGGGCTCTCAACTTTCAAGATCCCGTCACAGGAGGCGGCAAGTACGACGCAAAGGTACTACAAGGCAAGGGAACACACCCGCAAGGCAACCCTACGGCCAGATCCACGATCTAGGCCCCGGATCCATAAGCTCGAATATTCGCTTAGGATACGGACGGACGCAGAGTGAAGATTTTCCACTGCTGCTCCACCCCATCCCCACGTCTCGCCAAGACACTCAAGCTTCACCACTTGAACTCTTCGGAAGTTACCGAGAGAGCAGATCCCGCCCTACCGACGGGTACACAAGGTGAGGAAAGTTCAGCAGAACACGGATCATCGGGGGACCCCCTCCGTTAGTCGGTGTCTGGGCGCAGTTGGTAAGTTGGATCCAGCAATCTCGCAGATTTTGCTGATCCCGCTACACCACAATGGTGCGCGTGCCCGGATCTTTTGGTGACTCGGGATTTCACCGTGAGTCCCAAGAAGATGCTCAAGTGAAGATTGAGCCAGGGGAAGAGGCGTCGTCGGAGGTCGGATCGACGAAGACGCTGCTGAATGAAACAAGATCCGCGGATCGATGGAGTTTTGGGAGGAACTCTGTTGACGGAAGAGAGGTGGATCCGGATCCGGATCTAGAAGAGAAACCTCTCTATCCTCCCCAGGTCCCCTCGGGGACCCCTGCGGATCTTGACGCAAGTCAAGATCCGCTAACAAAACAAGGGAAAGTGAAGGCGAAACGGTATGCATTTGCAGATTCACCGGTTAAGCCAACACCGTACCTAAACCCAAGCCCGCTAGTCGAAGAAACAAG
>NW_003307033.1:0-4217 GCF_000142945.1 Phytophthora infestans T30-4
ATCTCCATTGTCCCACGAAAGTTCGAGATCCACTGTATCCATCATCCCTATACCCTGAATCCAGGTCCCTCCAGGCGGGATCCTCCCTCCTTGGATCCGAACTCGGAAGTATGGGATCCGGGGTACCTCGCGGTGGATCTTGACTTCTTGTTAGCCGTGGCTACTAGATCCACCTTCAGAGGGCACCGACCATCCTTCCTTCATAGGATCCACACTCGATCCACTCTTGTATAGTATATCCCATATCCATCTTAGTGAATCCAGGTAAGGGTGGATCCGAGGTAAGTCTTGGTGGATCTTGCCTTCTCGTACATCACTCATACTAGATCCATCGTCGTTTCACACGTGGTGCTGCTCGCCATGGCTAATCCACCACCGGCAACTTGCATCCGCGCTGAACGATCAAAATCCTCTCTAATCACTTGAACTTGTCACTGATTCGGGATAGTGACCCCGCGCTAGGTCCATTCTCTTATTTCTGAAAAAAGCACTTCACCACAATCGCCTCCTGTACGTTGTCGGCGCTGCACAACAGCGTTCACGGCGTGCATTACCAGCATCCACAACCGCTTTCTCCCCTTCGCGACACATGTCTCCCGCCAAGCGTACCGGCAAATCGTCGGGCAAGGCCCCATCCACTACCCCTCCGGTCAGTCCGTCTTCTATGTCGCCCACCGATCTGCGGGTTCTAGCCCAGGCTCTTTCCGATCAGGTGCAAACCCCGACGGCGGAGCTCCAGACGGCTCAGATGCCCAAGCCCAAGCTGTGTCCCTACGCGCTACCCACTTCAGACTGCGGGCCCAAATCCATGATCAAGCGATGGAGATCCAGGGGTGGGGAGCACCGTGCGGCCTCTCGGTCGCAGGACCTGCGACTCCTGTTGGCTGATCAGGCGGTAGAGATCCGCGACCTGACCGGACGACTGGATCGCGCCTCCCGTCAACGAGACGTTATGCGAGATGACAACGACCATCTCCTTAGGGAGTTGGCACTCGCCGGATCTGAGATCCACCAACTCCAATCCCAGATCCCACGACCTCGAGCGGGATCTGGAGGATTCCCAGACTGCTGGGGCAGCTGCGGATGTGAGCTTGGACCGCCTCCGTGACGAGTTGCGTTTGACCCAGGAGGAGGTGGTGACCAACGACTATGTGGGATCCGCCCATGGCGGATCCGCCTTAGGGTCGGCGCGTGGAGAGTCCCCCGCGCCAAATCCACCTCCCTCATCGCCGGATGTAGCCCTGGCTCAACTCTCTGAGGTGTTGCAAGACACCAAGGAGTCGCTCGAGAGGGCGTCTGCCGGACGAGATTACGCGCTTGAAGAATTCGTACGTATGACTCGATCGCGTGACGAGATCCAAGCGAAACTGGCGGACAGCGAACTCCAGCGGGACAAGGCGGCTACCGAGTGGGCGGATGCCAAGCGTACGCAAACGGAGCTGGAATCCAAGCTTCGCCGCACTAGTACGTGGATCCTCTTTTAGCCTTTGCTAGTAGCTCCATATTCACTTGTTATTGTCAATCTAGGTGACAAATTGAAAGAAGCAGATGCGACCACCGCGAAACTCCAGGATCAACTCTCCGCAGCCCAAACTCAGCAGCAACAGCTGATCCTGGAGCGCGATCGTGGCTTGTCGGAGCGGAATTTGGCACGTCGACGACTGGCGCTGGTGACAGCTGCCGTTTCGGATCCTCTTCCCCCTTTGTCGGGGCCCTGTCAGGCTGCTAGCGTCTCTGCTCCTCTTTCGACTGTAAGTGGGGCGGATTCGTCGGCTGCGAAACGCCCGCGTAGTGCATCTCCTGCTCCTAGCACCGGATCCTCCCGTCCCAATAAGCAGGCCCGAGCTTCCCCGAAAACCAAGCCCAAAACGACTCCGGTCTCTAAATCGACTCCGCAAGCGGGATCCACTTCGGTGTCTAAGGCGGGATCTACACCCGCGTCCAAGACTTCCGCTTCCCCCTCGAAGTTGGGTGCCGGATCCAAGCCTGGATCCACCGCTAGATCCAAGTCTACCTTGGGCCGTTCCAAGATCGAAATCTGCCGCCTACGCTTTAAAGCGGGAGTGGGATCCAAGGCTGGTATCTCACTGTCTGCCTACGTCCAAAATTCTGGATTCCGGACCCAAGACTCGGGTCTACGCGCGTCCAAGACTGGATCCGTTGCCCCATCCAAAACAGGATCAGCGGTGTCCAAGTCCGGATCGACGGCCAAAACGGGATCTACGTCCTAGACGGGATCCACCGCCGGTCCTTCGGTGACGACGCCGGCCGTTCCCCGGCCAGCCTCCATCGGCCATCCGCCAGCCCGTGCTGGACCCGTGAAGGGGAAAGTTAATTGTGTTATTCCCCCGGGATGTGGACTTGGCAGCTCGGAGGACGACGAGGATGAGGAGTCAGACTGGTCTGATGGCTCAGGGCCTCCTAACCGATCGTCGTCGAAGCATACGTCGTCTTCCGGCCCGTATCCCTTCACTCTGAGCGATGAGGACGATGACGACGACGACGATGACGATGGGAGTCCAGAGGAGTCGGAGGAGGCTCAAGCCGCTGAGGATGCCTTGGAGGAAGACACGCGACGGGCTCTGTCCCAATCCCGGTCCGAAGCCCGGCGGAGATCCCTCTCGACGCCGCCTCCACAAGTCGCTGGCACAGCCGGATCCGGAGGCGACACTGCGGGATCCGCGATCCAAGTCGACAGTGACGGCGGATCGGGTAGTGATGGTGGGAGAGGGTCGCCTCGTGGTGGCGGACTCCTTGGATCTGGTGGAGGGGGGTCGCCTGGTAGCGGATCTCCCGGATCTGGTGGAGGGGGGTCACCTCATGGTGGTGGATCTCCAGGATCGCCCCACGGTGGCGGTTCCCCCGGATCTCCTCATGGTGGCGGATCCCCGGGATCCGCATGGCTACGTCGGTTACCACGCTGCTTGTTGAAGTTGGACAACCAAGTCGAACCCTGCAGTTGATTCCGAGAGATGGGGAACCGGTGAGTGCCCTCCCATATAGCAACTCGGTGCTTGGAGGCGAAATCCCGGAACGCCCGAACAAATACCCTGAGTCGCCCACGCACATCACCCCTGAAGCTAACCGGATCCATTGGTGTGGTGACCAGCGTATCCCACGGGGCAGCACTTGTCAGTTCTTCCACGAGAGGTCTGGTGATGAGTGAATCCACGTACCCGGCCCTCGGAATGGCGTCCGCTGTCCGAGGGAATATCCACTCAGCCCGAAAAGGCAACTCCGGAAACAGGACCGTGATCTTCATGGAGATGACCGCGACTCGGTTCAATTTCTTGGCTGACCAAGGCTCGATGTCTCTGGTAGCGAAGGCCACGGGAGCACGTCTACCAGGAATGAAAGCGGCATCCGGACCAAACGGAGCCACGGGGAAGCATCCCTGGCAGTGACGAGTTAGGGGGAGCGGGGATCAAGACGGGCCGAGCTTGGAAAAGAGTTCTTGTGATCCTCGTGTTAGCAATCCAGGACGGTTGGTGTGACGTGGATATTTGCTGGATCCATCCTTCTTGCATCTTCCCCGACGCGGGGATAAGGTGGCTTGGTTTCTGGGATCCGTATCCCGTCAAGCCAACTTGGAGGATCCCAACCTCCATCGCCCAGAACCCACGAGCCTATTGAAAGCCTTGCGAGAGATCGACGAAGCCGAGCCTTGGCGTATCCAGTTTCGCGGGGACTTGAGCCAGCACCCAGGACGCCGGATCCAGCGTCTAGTGGGCAAGTTCTTCAACGTTCAGCCCAAGACTACCTGATCCTCATCACGCTTTTGACGCCACGCCCCCAGTTTCAGTCTTCGTGGATTCATTTCGTAGCAGTAACTAGCGACTGGAATCTGGGTCGAGCTAGCCCTTTGCATAAGCTATCATAATCCACACTCTCTTACTTGAATATGTCTATAACATTCCCTCGTTGGTTGAGAAATCTAGTCCGGGCCTTTCAGTGTACACCTGGATCTGGGCAGGATCCACCCTTTCAGTGTACACCTGGATCCGGGCGGGATCCACCCTTTCTGTGTACACCTGGATCTGGGCGGGATCCACCCTTTCAGTATACACCTGGATCTGGGCGGGATCCACCCTTTCAGCGTACACCTGGATCTGGGCGGGATCCCGGATCCGGTTGGAACTGCGCCTGGATTTCATCCGGATCTAGCGCCAATGACCCAGGATCAATTGGGTCAGTATAGTTGGGGCCCTTGAAAGCTC
>NW_003307034.1:0-4219 GCF_000142945.1 Phytophthora infestans T30-4
CCTCCAGCTGATGCAGAAGTTGAAAGCATAGAGATTTTCGTGATTTCCTTGCTTTCCATCTATGCTGGGAGCTGTACTCAGTTCGATGGACTGGAGATCTCTTCGCGCGCCCCCCGGAGAGAAAATCAGGGTTCGCTCAGATTTTTACCCAAAGTTGAAGGCTCAACGATCACCAAAAGCATATCGCAAAACTCTGCGTTGTTCACCAGTGTCGTTCGACGCTCTTTGTGCATTTTTGGAGCCGCTGTACTACAAGAAGTATGGCCTTCCCGAAAAAAACGCGCAGTATGCTTTTGACTTTGGGCTTGCCGTGCTACTGACATACTATGGTAACGGATGTGGTCAAGATGGGGATGGAATTGGTGGGGCTGCAGCGCAGCTCCGAATGTCATGCCCTGTTGCTAGTCGGTATATTGCTAAACTGAAAGAACTTCTGCTCGAAATGAAAGACGACGTGATATATTTTCCTACGTCAGATGCGAGCGATGAATGGTGTGAGTTGGCCGATGGTTTTGCTGCACGCAATGCTGATTTTCCTGATGTAGCTTGCATTTTCGACGGGGCTCCTGTACGCACTTAACGACCGAAAGACTTTCAGGTATGTACGATGCTACGTTTCCATCATGTTCATGTTTTAAAACGATTGTACGTGATGCAGGGATTCTACGACAAGAGTGGCAAACCTTCCTACAATTGTTCGGCTGCGATCGACTACCGCTACAAATTTCACTACTTAGGTGTTTTTAGTGGCAGCAATTCGGACCAGTCAATGTGGAATCAGTCCGCTGTTCTTTTAAACCGTGGCGTTTTCTTATGGTGCCATTCGATGAGCGGGGTGGCAAGAGGCTGACGGCAAAGCAGCGCTGGTAAGGATGATTGTATCGCACATTTTACGCGAAATACTGATTTGTTTCTTGCTATTGTCTGTTTTGTGGTAGCTACAATTATCATCTCTCGCAAACGCGCATTCTAGTCGAGTATGTTTTTGGGAAACTAAAGACCCGCTTCAAGACTCTGCATGGAGTGACGGATCGAAAGAAACACAACACCAACGCTCGCGTAATTACTGCCGCTGCTGTTCTCCACAATTTGCTGATCGACATTGGAGACAACCAGTTTAAAGTGAAGCGTAATGCGGCCCAGAAAGCGAAAGATAGACAGGATTCACGACGCGTGATGCACGCGTTTATCGAGGGTTGGGATCGAGCGCAAGCTGAAATTGATTTAGCACTCGCAAAGAGAAATGCATACGCAGATCGGTTTTACGAAAACGATCACGAATAAATGAGAGTGTAGCAAGTGTTGTACTCGAGCGTGAGCAGCACTAGCTACCGTTTGATTGATTCTGCATCCACTTCGCCATTTCGCTGTAGAAGCCAGCCGTAGCTTGCTGCAAACCCGCAATACTGGTTAAAAGTGCATCGCTGTTGGCTTGTTGCTTAGCATTCGACTCATCAATCGACGACGTCAGCTTTTGAACCAGCCGAGATATCTCCCCATTGTCTTGAGACGGCTGGTGACGAGCCGAAAAAACACGTTCAATTGCTTCAAACCCCGTCTTGAGTGTATCACTCATTAGCTCTACACGGTCGTTTTGTGGAAACGTTGTTAGATTGCTTGTCACGTTGTTTCTTTGCTTTAGCTGCTGCCTTCGCTTTTTCACGAGCCTCGGTTGGTGATTCACATGAATCAGAGTCCACGTTATCATCTCCAGCGTGATCATCGTCATCTTCCAAGTGATGCGCGAGAACAAGTTGTACGCGATCCTGAAGAAGTGTATCTTCTGCGCGCCGGAGATTCCGGTGCTGGGCTGCTTCGTGGGCAAGGACGGCGTTCGCGCCGACCCGGAGAAGGTGTCCTCTATCTGCGCATGGCCGACACCAAAGAATCCCACTGAGCTGTGTCAGTGGTTGGGACTAACGAATTATCTCCACAAGTACACGAAGAACTACGCCGGACTGATCCAGCCCCTCTCATCACTCCTGAAGAAAGATGCCACATGGGCCTGGTCACCCGCTCATTAAGCCGCCTTCGACTCAGTGAAGAAGAGCCTTGCTGAGGCGCCGATCCTAGCTCTTCCCGACGACTCGAAACCATACCACGTCGTTTGCGACGCGAGCGACTTTGCCATCGGCTGTGCGCTGATGCAGTTTGACGACGAAGGTCGTGAACGGGTCGTCAGCTATCAGTCTCGACAGATGAAGCCAGCGGAGCGCAACTATCCTGTCCACGACAAGGAGCTTCTCGCGATGCGCTACGCTCTGATCAAATTCAGAGTGTACTTACTCGGCGAGCAAACCTTCGCAGTGTTAACGATCACGCATCGCTGAGGACAGCGATGAAAAGCCCTCATCTTTCCCAGCGAATGGCTCGCTGGTTGTCGTTCTTCTCCAAATACAACTTCGTGGCTCACTACAAACCCGGCAAGAACAACATCCTTGCCGATGCTCTGTCTCGTCGTCCAGATTACTACCCACGCGATTCGCTGGGACAGCCGCTGCATGATGAAGACGACGAAGACAACTGTGCTATGTGCTTGGCGTCGGGATTGAACCTGACGAGCGTGTCTCCAGAAACCCCACTCCGCGACGAAATCCGGACTGCGTATGAATTCGATCCGGTCTATTCGAGTATTCTGGAACATCTCCGTTTGCCCAGTGAAAAGACACTGAGTGCTTTGTCCCGCTCCACACGCCATCAGCTCGACAGGTATCGGATTGAGGACGGGCTGTTAACGTACATCATCGATCGCTTCGATGCTTCGCGTGTAGTGGTCCCCAACGACCCTGACTTGTGCTCACGGATCATCCATGAGTTCCACGATATCCCGCTTGGCGCTCACTTGGGCCGTGAGCAGACATTCGCCGCGGTGTCACGCGACTTTTACTGGCCCCACATGTATAAGTGGGTGCGCAAGTGGGTGAGGTCCTGCGAGATCTGCCAACGCGTGAAACCGTCCGCGTCGTCACAGGCTCCCCTGCGTCCCTTACCAGTGGCCACCGAGGCATGGCGCTCGGTGTCGATGGACTTCATCTTTGGCCTCCCACCCGACTCCGCCGGGCGCTCCGGTGTCCTGGTATTCGTCGACAGGGTCAGCAAGATGGTTCACCTCATCCCGGTCCCGGATACGATCAACGCGGCCGATACCGCGGTGCACTTTGTGGATGCAGTCTTCCGTCATCATGACATGCCCGAGTCTATCGTTTCGGACCGCGATCCGCGGTTCACGTCTGCTTTCTGGACGAAGCTCTTCGAGCTATCAGGGACAAAGCTGCTGGCAAAGGCGACGAGGCGGTGGTATGCTGACACAGCGATGTGAGTGTCATATGCCGCGAAGGTAGTTTGTACACCTGCTCGCCACCGATGACTGAATGGCTTGTGGTTTTCGTCTTTAACTAGTCTCGCTAACTAGCTGTTGTGTTGGTTTTCTTTCTCACGAGCTTTCCTACCGTTGCCCAACCTAGCTGCCCGCGGCGTCGTTTCCGGGAGTTCTCGGTCGTCGCATCGACCGCAACGCTGCCAGCACAGTCGGCGAACACTTTTATCGCGTCATCAATAGATGGGGAGGCTCGGAGTAGGTTTTTAGATGCTGCATCGTTTTCGATCTTGAGCATGAGATAACGTAGCTGACTAAGCCGTTTTTGCATTTTTCTACTAGGCATATCTCGGCCATCAAGAACACGAAGTGGTGGCACCTTCTTGGCCTTATTTCCGCACATCCAAAGCACCCATATATGACGTACGGAGCAGTCGGGAATAATAAAATCAGCAGGAACACGGCGAAACTTTCCACCCCAAAAGAAACACGGCTGCTGCTCATTGCCGTCGATTACGACTTCGGTTTCAGTTGTGCCCTGCGATTGAGAACCAGTCAACTGGCGTACCAAGCTGTCCATACCCGCATCCTGGAGGCACGTTTTGATTGCAGCGTGAAGACCGTCATACGTCACGGTGCCCGCACCAATAGCTCTCTTTTCCAGCTCGGAAATAATATCGCGGACCGCGTCGACTCGGGTTGCTTCGATTTTGGTCAGTGAGTCAACTAATGCATCCTTCAGCCACTTCATTTCACAGAGTATCGATACTTGAGGAGGAACACCGGTGGGGCGTATGCGTGATTCGGTACAACCATCCCCTGTTCTAACTCGTGAAAATAGATTCGAAAGTCGGCGCTCGTCCTGGAAAATTGCGGTCTCAAAGATGTGGTGCTTCGGCGATA
>NW_003307035.1:0-4223 GCF_000142945.1 Phytophthora infestans T30-4
CCACTACAGTCCGGGTCGACCATACAGCCACCGACGGCCGTACAGCCTCCTTTGACTATACACTCTGGGTCGACCATACAGTCATCCACAGCTATACAGCCTTCGACTATACAGTCAGGATTGACTAAACGATCGCCCACGTATACACGGTACCTAGATGCTACAGTACTCAGGCAGTATCGGATACGGTATGGGCTAGCGACGAGATACCAGGCGATAACGCGATAAATTCGAGGCCGACCGCAAGCCAACTTAATCAAGCCGGCGGCCCCAATATATCTACAGCGCATCGTGGAGACACTGTATCCAGCCTTCGGCCCACGACCATCGATGCTCGCCCCGTCATCTTGAAGCAAACTACATACCGGTTACATCAGAGCACGTCAGCGACGGGACCTGAATCGAGAAGTTCGAGCGGCTGAGCTCACGGGAATTATGGCCAGACTAGCAGGCGTTACAAGACTTGTTACATCATTAATGAAAAAGACTTACTCTGTATCTCAGGGCGCGACTTCCGAGCTCCCCCGGCAGCTCTTTTCAACGTTACACGCGCAATCATTTACAGGTGGCGAAAGGAGAAGAAAATAAAAGGAGGAGGAGGCCAAAGATACACCAAATAAGTATTTCCCCCCACGGATACTCTTCCCTGAGCTGAAAACTCGGTACATTGCTGTATATCGTTTACAATTTTTTTTTATCGCTTTTAATTTGTATTTTTCTACGGGCTACTCGACTGGATCAGGTTGATGCGACATACTAAGGGCCTTATTGGGAAGTTTGATTCTAAGTTCTCAGCATCAAGGACACACTGTGCTCTCCTGGGCAGTTCGCTTTCTAAGGCAAAACAACCTTGGAGTGCGTCGTATCACACACAAGGGAACTAAGCGCAGAGCAGACATACATGTATACTTTGTATTTAAAATAATTGCAGCTAAACCTGACTAATTAGAATTGTATTTTGTAAAATAGGAAATTGCCGGCGTGTTTTCTCGGACAATGCATGTGAAGTCGAAGGTGATGTTGTTTTTCGTCGTCTATTTTTAGTCTTTTTAACATGGATCAGACGGGTGTTTGCCTCGACAATCCCTGTTGGTTGACGATCGACGTTCATGGAGCGAAGCACGTCGACGTTGTCCAAGGTATGAGTGAAAACGGAGCTCGATGCAGTAATTTTCTCTGTGCTTCTGCACTGGGGGAAAAGTTTCCCGCACTCGTGGTTTTCTTTGGTGTGCCTGGTGCCGATGTCTACACAGAGGTGTCCGACCCGAACTGGGGGCACCCCAATGTTGTACACACCACGCAGCGGAAGGCGTGATGCGACCATGCCACAATGACGAAATTTGGACCGAAGAGGTGGTAAAAAATATTTTTTTACCTTATAAATATCGTGAATTTATAAACTTAATTGTTTTGCGTTTTGTTTTCTTAGGTTTGGACACCTTCGGCTGACGGATGCCGCATGCTCATGCTGGACAGTTTACGAGTGCACAAGATATAGAGCGTGAAGATGCATCTCGAAGATACATGTTGCACAAAGGTGCAGTACGTTCCTCCGGGGATCACTGGACTTAGCCAGCGGATAGATGTGAGGGTTATGCGCTCGTTCAAGAGCATCATCCAGTAATTACTTGTTTGTAGCTTAACAGAATCGCAACATGTCTAATACTCTTTATCAATAGGGATCTGTACCGATAATATCACAGGGACCACGAGTTCTCTAAAAACGCAAGTGAGCGACGCTTGCTACTCTCTCATGTCATTGGTAAGGCTTGGAAAATGGTTGACGATACAGCTATTATGAACGGGTTCAAGGATGCGAATTATCTCCCAGTGGTCCCTCGTGATGCAACGGTAAACTTAGAACCTACTTGCTTCCTCCTCCTCAAGAGTGTGTCGACAGGTGACCGCATAAACACATCATTTGTTTTGATTAAATTATAATTTTAAAGCTTTTCTTCCAATACATCAGAAGGGGGAGTTCACACACCGTACATATATCGATGTCTCATTTGAGCTGTATGTCTCATTCGATCCGACAAATTCGGTAAGGTAATTGAGCAAATGAAGAAGCTAGAAAAGGACAGCAGTTTTTTACGATGCCTGCGGGTGTTTTTTTGTACTTCGAAGACAGGGCTATGCGTAAGCTGGGATAGACAAAATACTAAGAATCTTAATATTTTATAGTATGAAAGCGAAATAGATCTTAGACCACGATATGTTTAGACCGGTCTTTTATATCAGCAAACGTACAATAGTGGGACAAAAATCGAGAATTACAAAATTGTATCGTAGGAGTATCTTCAAACATTGTTGTAGTTGAAGTCGGAGTATGCTTTCTTAATTAGCACATATCACATTTAACGTTTTCACCCTAAGCTGTAAGCAACCGCCCTGAGCAAAAATGTTTGTTTAATTACCTTTCATCTGGACAGACAACGTTTTGTTTAGAAGGTTTCAGAGAATAGTAAACCAACGGCGTGGATACAGGTGCGTATATGTGAGAGATAAATTGACAATTTTTTTTTATTTTGCACCCTACACGTTTAAACGCCATTATCCATGTTCCTTCTAGCTGTATCTGGTTGTGCTATTTCAAACGTGCTACTCTAACGGGCAGCTATATATTCCCCACAGTACCAGGAGGTGCGCAACGGATGTCCCGGGAGGGAATAAACGGCGGCACCCCCGGCCGCTAGCGTAGACTCGCAAGGGTTCTGCAAGTATCGACTAGAAAGCATCGTCGACAGGACGAGAGACCACTATCGGAGCTGGGCTAGTATGAAGCGATGTAGCACCGCCGAGCCCATCATCTGGCTGCCATGGAGAATCATGTGGAGAAAACAGTCAAAACGATGCGACCCTTACCAAAGGGCACGACCAAGAAGCGGCTGTGGATGAAGAAAACTGCAGCAGGAGATAGTAGAAAACGTTTTGCAGAATGAAAACAGGGAATAGTACAGCAAACTGCAGTGTCGAGTGGATTCGACGGAGACCCATTGCCCGGCGGATCATGCGGAATGGCGAATAATGTAAAAAATACAGCGGGTATGAATAGGCTATTACCTGACCGACTCACAAGATACAAATACAACTCATACAGAAAATGGGCTCGACTGAACGGACGTTTTAATGCGTCAGTGAACCGAACGCTACCCAGGACAAAGGTGGATCGAGAAATTAATCGTTGGGACCTGCATGGGTACAGTGTACGATGCAAGTATACACGAATGCATGTTAAGATAGCCAGATTGTAACCTGCTGGATAGGAAACAGGTAGCTTGTGTAAGTAGGCGTGCAGGATTTGACAGCCGTAGCCGTTGGGAAGGGTAAAAAAAACACCCGATCTGCAGGACTGTTTCATAGCTCGCCCCGAGTGCAATCGGTGTTAGCCGCATAAAATAAAAATCAAAACCAACGTGCAATTATTAATGGAGCTTTGTAAAAGGAGGGGTGATGCGGTATCTCTCAGCTCATACGAAACGGAATGTAACTAGTGCTATAAAGTGTAAGCGCTTCAGAGGTTGGTTGAGCACGGCCTAACTATAATCAGAGTTGTGTTGGTGCTCCCTTGATCACGCAGGGCGCTACTTTGGTGATAATGTTGTCCGCTACTGATGGCTTTCAGGATTTGCGCGATATGACATCCATCCCAATATACCTTTATATGGATAATAAAACGTTCTTGGCTTCGTGCCTTTTAGCTGTTTGGCACCCCAACATTCTAGGTGTCCTTAAGTTGTTGGGTGGCCCATTTTTTGTACGTTTGGTTAACCCTTTCGTTAACGCCATACACTTCTATATGAAGGGACACCATACAATTTTTAAGTATAAAGCCCTTAAAGGATACTTTAAGTAGCTTTCTACGGCACAAAATGCCAGAGGTTTATGTCCAAATTATATGTAATTGTACACCTTTTCAACTTCAAAATGGCGACAGGTAAAATCAAAGTGACAAAACGTAAGTTCAAAATGACATCGAACATAGGAGCCAGCGAAGCCAAACTTGATATTGTTTTTATTCTCCTACAGGCATATCTTTCATCTGGATCGCACGCGCATGGAACTTCATGGTGTGCAACGAGCACTTGTAGCAAAGTTCTGGGGTGATAGCTTCGAGTACGAGGAGGTCTGCAGCCAGCTTTAGGTAGCTTTCACGGTGCGCCTTGATGGTGAGGTGCGGTGGGACGCGTAATGAATGAAAGGCAGTGCGGCCACAAACTGCA
>NW_003307036.1:0-4231 GCF_000142945.1 Phytophthora infestans T30-4
CCGCAGGACACTCTTCGGCTCCACTACAGAGCCTGCCCGTACCGGCTGATTGTTGGAAGTCGATGAGTCTTGACTTCATCTTTGGGCTTCCCGCCGACGGACACGGCAACACCGGAATTTTGGTGTTCGTGTGTCGGCTGAGCAAGATGGTACATCTTGCTCCAGTTCCCGTCACTGTGACGGGCGAACAAACCGCAAGGTTGTTCGTCGATGGCGTGTTCCGCTATCACGGTCTCCCGGAGACGATTGTCTCGGACCGAGACCCGCGGTTCACTGCTGCGTTTTGGAAAACGCTGTTCCCTTTACTGGGAACTCGTCTGCAGATGTCCACTGCGGATCATCCGCAGACAGACGGCCAAACAGAGCGCGTCAATCGAGTGCTCGAGGACACTCTGCGCAGTGTGTGCGCGGCAGCGCCACGTACGTGGTCGACGCAGCTTCCAGTTGTTGAGTTTGCGCTCAACAACGCGGTGCACGCGTCCACGGGGTTCACGCCGTTCTACTTGAACGGCTTCTGCCACCCCAGAGTGCCTCTCACTCTTCGAGGAAACACTGACTCCTCTATTCTAAGTGGGGGAGAGGCTCGGAAAGCCCTTTCCTCCCAGGTCTCGGATGTGAGGCCAGTTTCGCTGCGGAAACAGGTGGAATCCTTTATGGATACCAAGCTGAACATTGTCAGCAGGGTCCGCGATGCCATGGCAGCGGCCCAAGATAAACAAAAGGAGTACTCGGACAAACAAGGAAGAGGAAACTTAAGTATATTTGAGATTGGTGACTTAGTGTTACTAGACACGAGGAACCTACCTCTAGACACTGTTAGCTCTGTCGGCAGCAACAAGCTGAAGCACCGCTTCATCGGACCTTTTGCAGTCCTGGCCAGACATGGTGCGTCGTACACCATCGACCTTCCAAAGTCAATGACGACGCACCCGACGTTCTATGTCGGACGTCTTAAGCGGTACTTTGACCCGCAGGGGGTTGCTGACTCGCAGACCCCCCTTGACCCAGCTCCTCGAAGCGAGGGCCGGTCACAGTCGTCGACGAGGGCGTCGGAGCAGGCACCCAAGCCTCGGTCGGGACGGCAAGGCTGCGGTCAAGACCGTACGCCGGAGGGGCTCCATACGAACGGACCCCGGCGCCATACGCCGAGTACGCTGAGTACGCCGGGTACGCACCATACGCGTACGTCTGGGAGTGTGCCGCAGGCGGCTCCGGACGTGGCAACAAAGCCTCGATCCGTCGGATCATGCGAAAGGCCTCGTCCAGATCGGACGAAGAGGCCCGGCGGTCCACCCGCAGGTGCAGGCTCGCGACCTCTCGCTCCACCAGGTCCAGGCGACCCGCAAGACGAGCGAGCTCGCCCTGATTTCCGGCCTGGGCGGCAGCATTACCGCCAGTCCCAAGGCCAAGTGCAATCTCAAGCACGAGGAGACGTTGACGGAGGCGGTCAACCTCAGGGTCCCGTGTCGGACCCGCAGTCGGAGCACTCGAACGAGAGTGGCTCTCGGGAGGCGCCGAGTACTCGTACTCGTACGAGGGCACCTCCGCCCCTGCTTGACCGGAATGGAGAAGTCCACTTCCACGTGGAGCGGATCCTCCAGGAGCAACGGTGTCGCGGGAAGCGACAGCTCCTCGTGAAGTGGAGGGGTTATGCCCACTCCGAGAACTCGTGGGAGCCGATTGAACGGCTCCTGATTGACTGCCCGAAGGCTGTCGCAATCTGGGAACAGAAGCGGCGGCAGCTTCATAAGTAGTCCGGGGCTTCTTGCCCGAACGGGGTACGGATGATGAATACATACCGTACCCGCGCTCATCGTGAGCGCTAGAAGCCGCGCGCTTCAGGATGTCCCTTGGCAGCATACGCTTGCTGATCAAGTGGGCAAACCTCACACGAAGATCACGCTGGTCCAGGATGTGGGACAGCTGCTGATCTTCATGGAGTTCCCATAACTCCGTGGGCGAGTACTTGAGAGTCTCCACCCACGCCCAGAACATGTCCTCACAAGAACTCCATGTGGGACAGTTCTCGGGTATAGCCCAGGGGTATCCCCAAACACGATAGAGACCACCCCGGGTCTCGGGCTTCTTACGACAAGTCGTGAAGTCCTTAAGGGGAATGCGGTGTGGCGCGAGAAGCACACACCGAGCAGCCTCCACGTTGTCGACGAACAACTGTTCTTTCTGAACAAGGGCTCGTTCATAGATGCCCCTAGAAGTGTGGCCGCCCACAAGGCCACGAGGAGCGACGAGAAGCTCTAAGAAGAGGTCAGCCCCAGAGCTCTCCTCGGGAGGCCAATACCCTCTTGAGTTGATGGCAGCTCCCTGGCTGACGGGTGCCGCCACCGAACCCCCACGCACACGCTGGGCAGCTTGGAAATCCTCCTGCTGCTGGTCGAGGTCATTCGAGACCTCCCGGGGCTCAACAATGGCACCCTCCTCTTCCTCTTCTTCCTCCTTCTCCTCCTCTTCATCCGAGGAGCCGAAGAGACTCTGATAGGAGCGTCGAGTCTCCTTCTCCTCGCGGAGTGGAGACTTAGAGGCGGTACGCTTCTTTGAGGGCTTGGCGCCTTCGGCTTTAGAGGCCTTAGCGCGCGCAAGACCCTCGGCAATCGAGAGACGTTTGCGAGGACTCCCTTCCTCATCGCCACCGGCTTTGGGAGTGCCCTTAGCCTTAACGGCCGGACTCTCAGAGCACACAGAGGTCCTGGGACTGTGATCACCGTGATCACTAGCGGACGACTGCACGCTGTCTTCTTTGTGCTCACTGGGCACTGGGCTGTGCCCTCCCACAGAGCCCGCAGGAGCATCATGAGTGCTCTCGGACTCGGCATCGTCCTCACTGCCCGAGTTGAACTCACGTTCTACGAGCCGAGGGTTCGGACGATTGTCTGAAGACGAGGGCGACGGACTGCGGCGCCTGCTTGCGCGCTTGTCCGCAGCCGCGTCACCCGAGGATCCGATCGCCTCGAAGGCCACCTGAGTAGCCTCTTTAAGTGCAGAGCCTTTGCCGTGAGGCTTAGTGCTCTTGGCTTGCGCCTTACCGGCTGCAGCCTTGGAGCGTGTCTTAGCACCGCTCTTAGCAGTGCCACGAGGCATGTTAACGGTCGAAGTGGAGACCTTGACGAAGAGCGCACAGGTTGCTGCTCGAGGCTCTAACTGTAAAGTGAGCCTCCGCCGCGCTCGCGCGCCGAGTCGATGGTTTTTCGACTTTGAGAATGAGAGTTTGTGACGAACATCTCTTCATTTTGATTGGTCGGTAAACCGAACCTAAGTGGGGAGGATGTACGGGGTACGTAGCACTAAGTGTACCCTTGTTACATGAAGTGTGACACTTCACACTTCAGGAGTATGACATGTCATACTCCGGGATATTTGGTACAAGGTACCAAGGTCATTCAAACCAACCATTGGTTAAATGACATTGCATTTCTATAGGTAACTGATAGTTTGTATTAACCACAAACTTAACCTACCTATAAATATACTCAGTTTACAATCTACCTTATTTAGGTCACTTCGCTCTCTTTAATTAAAGAGGGGACCTGTGAACTGCCGTTCACTGAGAGTTTGTATACTCTCGGAAGATAACTTCCTCTAGCGCAAGGTGCTGTGTGACCCCGTCACAATTTGTTTTATCTGTGATTGAATTGCCATTTCAAAACGACAAAAAGGGTCGATTTACAGGATATCGATGTGGATTTGATGGTTGATCGATCCCGAGCGGTCGATTTGGCTGTCGTAGCTCGGTTTCAATTTGAACTTTTTAAAGACCTCGGTTAAATAAAACAATCTCTATTAAATATTATTATTACTATTTTAAATTTTATTATAAATCGAGCATCAGGCTAAGTGAAAAAGACAATAGCATTGAAATGCACAATAACACATATGATGCATCCTTAGCGCAAACATCAAATCTGAATAGTATGCGTGCTGTCAAATATCATCACGTACGCTAAATTATTATTAATAACGCCTTCAGAAAGTTCATCTTCACGGCTTCTTCATTCGAAAACCTCACAGACTACATGAATATTCCTTCTCTCTTAGCCCAAGGATCACTCATTTGCACATTCGCCACCGTCTCCTGCAGCAAACTCCCGTAGGCAGTTCCAGTGTTGTGGCCTCACCGAAAACTGTAGAAACAGCTTCATTCAGCTGTCAATAAACAAAGTCCCTAATGTGTCGATCTACAGTATGCGAATTCTTCTGCTTGAGGTGTTTTTCTAAT
>NW_003307037.1:0-4239 GCF_000142945.1 Phytophthora infestans T30-4
GTCCGGCACCGCCGCTAAATGAGCCATCTTGCTCAATCGGTCTACAAAGACCACAATACCCGTGTTTCCTGCCTTGTCCTTGGGAAGGCCAAACACAAAGTCCATACTCATGGACTGCCAACATCCCTTGGGGACAGGCAAACTCGCCAATGGCGCTGCCGTGCTCGGCGCGGACTTCGTCCGTTGACACGTCTCACACGTGCGTACATAGGTGCCAACCCACTTATACATTTTGGGCCACCAGTACATCGAGCTCACCGAGCCATAGGTCTTCTCCCGACCTAAGTGCCCGCCCACGGGCGTATCATGAACCTCATAGAGGATTCGATACTTTAGATCCTCATCATGAGGAACGACTACACGAGGGTTATCCTCAGAGTCGGTGCTGTAGTACAGCAGGCCGCCATCGAGCGAGTATCGATGCAGCCTCGCGCGTAAGCGCCCAAACAATTCCTTGTCAGAGTCTTTAAACTCTTCGCTCCCAAGAGCCCGTAGCAGCGCTACGCACATGTCGTCTTGTGCATACGCTCCGCGTATCAAGTCAGGCACTGACGACATCACTGTCGTGACATGAGCTAACTCGTAGTCCGGCCTGCGCGAGAGCGCATCGGCCACTACATTAAGCCGCCCCGGCTTGTACTTCACCTCGAAGTTATACTCGGCAAAGAAGGAAAGCCATCTTGCCATTCTCTGAGAGAGATGAGGCGACTGTGTCGCAGTGCGTAACGACGCATGATCAGTAAAGATCACAAAAGGCTTAGAGCCTAGCAGGTGTACCCTGAATTTGACTAGAGCATACTTCATTGCAAGTAGCTCTTTGTCATGAACTGGATAGTTCTTCTCTGCAGCTTTGAGCTGGCGAGACTCAAACGCGATCACGCGTTCACGCCCTTCGGCGTCTGCTTGTAGTAAAGCACAACCGATTGCAAAATCGGAGAGGTCACAGACGACGCTAAACGGACTATCCGGGTCCGGCAGCGCAAGGATCGGAGCCTGGAGGAGGCTCTCCTTCACAGCCTCAAAGGCTCCGTCGTGCTCGACGTTCCAGCACCATGGTGCGTCCTTCTTAAGGAGATCTGATAATGGCCGAGCCATCTCCGCGTAGTTCGCACTGTACTTGTGCAAGTAATTGGCTAAGCCTAGCCACTTGCGTAAGTCTTTTTGGTTCTTGGGAACCGGCCAGTCCACGATGGCCTTGACTTTGGCAGGATCTGCCCATAAGCCACGCTTCCCAATGAAGCACCCGAGGAAAGGTATCTCCTCCGCGCCAAAGACGCACTTGTCCAAGTTGGCATACAACTTATTAGTGCGCAGGCACTCGAGCACCGCTCGCAAGTGGTCAATGTGGTTATCCACGTCTGACTTTCCGTGCTCGGCACGACTATGGACGAATATATCGTCAAAGTACGTTTGAGCGTACGCCCGGTGGGGCCTAAACAGCTGCGTCACAAGACGATTGAACGTTGCTGGTGCGTTCGACAGCCCCTGGGGCATCACCAGCCACTCCCAGAGCATACCGCTCGGAGTACTCACCGCTGTCAGCGGAATGTCGCTCGCTCTCATGAGCAATTGGTAGTAGCCATCGACCAAGTCGAGCGCGCTGTACAGCGTACAGCCTACCATGTTGTTCTGCAGAACATCCTTGCGAGGAATCGGCGTTTGCGCCGGGATAGTGGCCGCATTTAGCTTGTTAAAAGCATGAACAATGCGCCACTTGCCGTTCGGCTTTCTGACACAGAGCGTGGGTGTCAAGTGCGGAGGCTTACTCTCGCACACCATCCCTGCCTCGTGCTTCGCACGGAAGAATGCGTCAATGACGTCACACTGCCCTCTCAGCAAAGGCCATTGCCTTGTTACGCAGTATTTGGTTCCAGGAACCAGGTCAATCTCATGACACACGCCTCGATCCGGAGGCAGGCCCGTCGGTGGGTCTTTCGAGACAACGTCTCCATACTCCTTCACCACCGGGTAGAAGGGATCCGAAGGATCTTTGAGGATCGCCGATCCACTTCTTGCGCTCAGCGCCTTCTTGATGGCCTCTAGGACCGCGTCGTCCACGACGGATGAGGCGTTCAACTCCCCCTCAGGTCCCAGCAGGTCCACCTCGGCTAGCTTGCCTGCCTTTCAGGCTTCTCCAAACTCGGCAATGGACATCTCGTCCAGCTCTAGCAGAGCATCTGCAGCGGGCAGAGTGTCAAGGCTGGTATTGCCTTCTACCTCCCCCGTCTCTCCGTTAACGAGTGTATACAGCTGCTCACAGCAATCACGTGGAGCATCACCGCTCGACACGTTGGACACATCGTCCGACGTCGAAGACGTCACAGACGCCCTGCGTCTTCTCCTCCTCTCCCTCCGCGACCGAGCCCGGCCGGATGAGGGCGGTGTGGCGACATCTCCGTCACCACCACCGGGTGCAGCAGCACCATCACTCCTCGAAGAGGATACAGTGTCTCGCAAGACACTCGGCTGAAAGCCAAGGGATTCTTGACCTTCACACAGTAAACTAGGTGTCGCTTCACCTGCATCTCCTGGGCCACGCCCATGATGCCTCGACTCGCAGTCGACCGCGACCCTCGAGTCACGCAGCGGTAGGTCATCGACCAGATTCGTACCACTCAGTGGATTACGCGCCACTCCGCGCTCGTCCTCACCAGGACCCAGCAGTTGGTCATTGACCTGACCTGCACCGCTCAGCGGATAACGTGCCGCACCACGTACGCCCTCAGGGCAAGCAGCAACCTCGTTGCTAACCATTTTCGGAAAATAACACAAGTGCTCGCGCCACAAAAAAAAAACACCCCCCTCTCCGCCTCCCTGCTCGCGCCCAAAAACGCCTTCGCTTCTCAGACCAAAGTGGGTTTCCAGTATCCACCACAGACTCCCATCGAAGACCGAGTGACGCAAACCCACCCAGACGCTTTTTCGCATCTTCCGATGCGCATACTCTGTTTTCAGTGCGTTTCCACCATGCCAGCCACGGATGAGTCATACCTCGCATCTAGTCTAAGACCAAACAGCGTTCCACGCTATCCAAGCTCTCAACTTCACTCCAAGGTCGACAGAGACTTCGACACAGTTACCAGTGTCCCGTCGCAAGACGGACAGAGATCGTATCTCGCGTTGGACTTCCAGTGCTTCAGCATACAGCTGACTCCCTTCCAGGTGGAGCGACGGGCTTAGTTGCCCGAGGTCCCGAGTCAATCAAGACTCTCCATGGGTTTGCAAACCCTTCACGTTCGCTTGAACGACCAGCAAGCCCGGCTTGCACACATTCTTTTCATAAGAGAGCTCAGCTCTCTTCGGGGCTGAGCCCCGTTTGCCCTCTACCTCTTCGAGTCACAACAGAGCTCAGCTCTTCCCCAGTAGGCCGTCCCGCGCCTACCGGGAATTGCCGTTTCCCGCGATGACCCGGAGGTTGGCTCGCGGAGCCACGCCCTTCTTGCGCAGAGGGCAATATGCCTCAGTGCTTGTGCTATGCACACAAAGCATCGGCGGATGCCGACACGCTGCTCCGCAGCAAGAAGCTCCGCTTCTTCATCTTCAGCATAGCTGAGATCCATCGGCTCTGGACCGCTCGAAGAGCTTGCGCTACCAGCGCTCCAACCAGGTCGCGCCGACCTGAAGCTGTGCTCGGCATTCAATGCCACATCCACCGCCTCTTTGAAAGAGTTAGGGTGTACACGGAACACTTCCGTTCGAGCTGCGCTCACACGAAGTCCCTCCATGAGCACGGTCACGCTGACCAGTTCAGGAAGAGGGTTCGCCGCCATTCCCGGCGATAAGAGGTCTCAACTCTTGGACATAGTCCAATAAATCCTTTTTACCCTAGCGGGTAGCAAGGAACTTCGACCGGATACGGTACGCCTGATTGGGCGGCGCGAACACGCGCGAAAGCTGTTGCTTCAGCTGATCCCAAGTGAGAAATGCAGCGTCAACAGACGTGCCGCACGTTAGTGCCCATTCGCGAGCGCGGCCTCCAAGCCTGGAGATAGCCAGCGCCACGCGCTGATGCTCAGACTGGAGCAGGGCCGATCCCATGGCCATCTTGGCCTCCCGGGTCCAGAGAAGGAGATTCTCTCCATCCTTTCCCTCGAAGGTTTTCACGCTCACCAAGAGCGGTTCAGTCTCATAGACTCTTCACGCGTCATCGACGCCGCCGCCGTTGCGGAGCTCATCTTCTCTTGGACATGCTCCAAGAGCGCGTTCTCGTAGCGGGAGAACGATTACAGCCTGGCAGTG
>NW_003307038.1:0-4239 GCF_000142945.1 Phytophthora infestans T30-4
TTGCCCACTAGACGCTGGATCTGGCGTCCTGGCTGTAAGAGCTCAAGTCCCCGCGAAACTGGATACGCGAAACTGGATACGCGAAACTGGATACGCCAAGGCTCGGCTTCGTCGATCTCTCGCAAGGCTTCCAATAGGCTCGTGGGTTCTGGGCGATGGAGGTTGGGATCCTCCAAGTTGGCTTGACGGGATACGGATCCCGGAAACCAAGCTACCATATCCCCGCGTCGGGGAAGATGCAAGAAGGATGGATCCAACAAAATATCCACGTCACACCAACTGTCCTGGATTGCCAACACGAGGATCACAAGGACTCTCTTCCAAGCTCGGCCAGCATGGCTACGTCGGTTACCACGCTGCTTGTTGAAGTTAGACAACCAAGTCGAACCCTGCAGTTAATTCCGAGAGATGGGGAACCGGTGAGTGCCCTCCCATATAGCAACCCGGTGCTTGGAGACAAAATCCCGGAACGCACGAACGAATACCCCGAGTCGCCCACGCACATCACTTCTGAAGCTAACCGGATCCACCGGTGTGGTGACCAGCGTATCCCACGGGGCAGCTCTTGTCAGTTCTTCCACGAGAGGTCTGGTGATGAGCGAATCCACGTACCCGGCCCTCGGGATGGCGTCTGCTGTCCGAGGGAATATCCATTCAGCTCGAAAAGGCAGCTCAGGGAACAGGACCGTGATCTTCATTAAGATGACCGCGACCCGGTTCAACTTCTTGGCGGACCAAGGCTCGATGTCTCTGGTAGCGAAGGCCACAGGAGCACGTCTACCAGGAATGAAAGGCGGCATCCGGACCAAACGGAGCCACGGGGAGCATCCCTGGCAGTGATGAGTTAGGGGGAGCGGGGATCAAGACGGATCCAGGGGATCCGCCACCGTGAGACGATCCCGGGGATCCGCCACCATGAGGCGATCCTGGGGAACCGCCACCATGGGGCGATCCTGGAGATCCACCACCATGAGGTGACCCCCCTCCACCGGATCCGGGGGACCCGCCACCAGACGACCCCCCTCCACCAGATCCAAGGAGTCCGCCACCACGAGGCGACCCCCTCCCACCATCGCTACCCGATCCGCCGTCACTGTCGACTTGGATCGCGGATCCCGCAGTGTCGCCTCCGGATCCGGCTGTGCCAGCGACTTGTGGAGGCGGCGTCGAGAGGGATCTCCGCCGGGCTTCGGATCGAGATTGGGATAGAGCCCGTCGCGTGTCTTCCTCCAAGGCATCCTCAGCGGCTCGAGCCTCCTCCGAATCCTCCGGACTTTCATCGTCGTCGTCGTCGTCATCGTTCTCATCGCCCCGAGTGCAGGGATACGGGCCGGAGGACGACGTACGCTTCGATGACGGCCGGATAGGATGTCCTGAGCCGTCGGACCAGTCGGATTCCTCATCCTCGTCGTCCTCCGAGCTGCCAAGTCCACATCCAGGGGGAATGACACGTTTGGCCTTCCCCTTCCCGGGTCCAGTACGGGCCGGCGAAGGGCTGATGGAAGCGGGCTGGGGAACAGCGGACGTCGTCACCGAAGGACCAGCGGTGGATCCCGTCTTGGACGCCGATCCCGGTTTGGATACGGCCGTAGATCCCGCCTTGGCAGTGGATCCAGCCTTGGATCCCACTCCCGCTTTGGACGTAGCAACGGATCCAGTCTTGGACGCCGTAGACCCAGTCTGGGGTCCAGATCCAGACTTGGACGTAGTTGCAGATTCAGTCTTGGACACCGAGGTAGATTTGGATCTGGCGGTGGATCCAGACTTGGATCCTGCACCCGACTTCGAGGGGGAAGCGGAAGTCTTGGACGCGGATGTGGATCCCGCTTTGGACGCAGAGGTGGATCCCGCTTGCGAAGCCGTTTTAGAGACCGGAGTCGTTTTGGGTTTGGCTTTCGGGGAAGCTCGAGCTTGCTTACGGGGACGGGGGGATCCGGTGCTAGGAGCGGGAGACGCACTACCCGGACGTTTCGCAACTGATGGATCTGCCCCACTTACAGACGGGAGAGGAGCAGAGACGCTGGCAGCACGAGAAGGTCCCGACAAGGGAGGAAGGGGATCCGACACGGCAGCTGTCACCAGCGCCAGTCGTTGACGAGCCAAATCCCGCTCCGATAAGCCACGATCGCGCTCCAGGACCAGCTGTTGCTGCTGAGTTTGGGATGCAGCGAGTTGATCCCGGAGTTTCGCGGCGGTCGCATCGGCTTCTTTCAATTTGTCACCTGGATGGACAATAACGAGTGAATATGGGGTTACTAGCAAGGACTAAAAGAGGATCCACGTACTCGTGCGGCGAAGCTTGGATTCCAGCTCTGTTTGTGCACGCTTGGCAGCCGCCCACTCGGTAGCCGCCTTGTCCCGCTGGAGTTCGCTGTCCGCCAGTTTCGCTTGGAACTCGTCGCGTAATTGAGTTATACGCACGAACTCCTCGCGCGTACTCTCGTCCGGCAGACGCTTTCTCGAGCGACTCCTTGGTATCCTGCAACTCCTCAGCAAGCTGAGCCAGAGCTACATCCGGCGACGAGGGAGGTGGATTTGGCGCGGAAGATCCTCCACGCGCCGACCCTAAGGTGGATCCGCCATGGGTGGATCCCACATAGTCGTTGGTCACCACCTCCTCTTGGGTCAGACGCAACTCGTCACGGAGCCGGTCCAAGCTCGCATCCGCAGCTGCCCCAGCAGTCTGGGAATCCTCCAGATCCCGCTCGAGGTCGTGGATCTCAGATCCAGCGAGCGCCATCTCCCTAAGGAGATGGTCGTTGTCATCCCGCATGACATCTCGCTGACGGGAGGCACGATCCAGCCGTCCGGTTAGGTCGCGGATCTCGACCGCCTGATCAGCCAACAAGAGTCGCAGGTCCTGCGACCGAGAGGCCGCACGGTGCTCCCACCCCTGGATCTCCATAGCCTGGTCATGGACTTGGGCCCGCAAGGTCTGAAGTTGGGTAGTGTGCAGAGACGCAGCTTGGTCTTGGGCATCTTGAGCCGTCTGGAGCTCCGCCGTCAGGGTTTGCACCTGATCGGAAAGAGCCTGGGCTAGAACCCGCAGATCGGTGGGCGACATGGAAGACGGACTGACCGGAGGGGTGGTGGATAGGGCCTTGTCCGGCGATTTGTTGGTACGCTTGGCGGGAGACATGTGTCACGAAGAGGAGAAAGCGGTTGTGGATGTGTGGTGAAGTGCTTTCTCAGAAATAAGAGAAAAGACTTGACGCGGGGTCACTATCCCGAATCAGCGACAATTTCAAGTGATTAGAGAGGATTTGGGTTGTTTGGCACGGGTGCAAGTTGCCTGTGGTGGATTAGCCATGACGAGCGGCACCCCGTATGGAATGACGATGGATCTGGTATGAGCGATGTACGGGAAGGCAAGATCCACCAAGACTTATCTCGGATCCACCCTTACCTGGATCCACTTAGACGGATATGGGATATACTATATAAGAGTGGATCGAGTGTGGATCCTATGAAGGAATAGTGGTAGGTGCCATCCGAAGGTGGATCTAGTAGCCACGGCTAACGAGAAGTCAGGATCCACCGCGAGGTACCCCGGATCCCATACTTCCGAGTTCGGGACCAAGGAGGCAGGATCCCGCATAGAAGGACCTGGATCCAGGGTACAGGGATGAGGGATGCAGTGGATCTGGAACTTTCGTGGGACAATGGAGATCACAGAAGGTTGCAAGATGATGTTGGATGATTGGAGAGCTCGGATCCACGGCGAGTGTACAATTACAGTGAGGTGGATCCAAGGCGACCTGGATCCGGATGAGTGTACCTATAATATGGCAACCATAATGATTACGTCATGGATCCGGTGGATCTGAAGATAACACAGCTGGGATGATGGGTCAAGGGAAGAAAGAACATGCAGCCGAGCCTGGTAAGGGATTTAGCAGATGAAAGACATAGAAGGTAGAAATCCAGGCAGGTATAAGCTTAAATATCAATACAGAACTCAATTTGCACAGTATCACGCAAGTGCCTTCCTGCCCTCAAGAACCGGAACTACATTTGGCCGTACGAGCTCGGAGAAGGTTGGGAATTGCGAACCTAGTGTTGATAGTGATAGCTGGGTAATACATTGGCCAGATCCTACAACATAGTGAGCTTTTCCTATACACGTGCAGATCCAACAGGTTAACCGAATTTACTACTTGGTCGGTTATACCCTAGAGGCTCTCAACTCTCAAGATCCCGTCACAGGAGGCAGCAAGTACGACGCAAAGGAACTACGAA
>NW_003307039.1:0-4253 GCF_000142945.1 Phytophthora infestans T30-4
GTCGTGATCGAGGCGAACGGGGTGGCACTGAAGGTGGTTCCGTGCCCGAAGCCTGTATTGTGGTGCTATAGTATCTGATCCAATAAATTGCTGGTGAATAGACGACGTTTATTTACGCTTGAATTTAATACTTTTTTCAGCAGCGCTAGCGACAAAATGTGTCATTCCAAATATATTGACAGACATCTAATTGCAAGTGTGAGTCTGTAATAGACCGATTTCTCTTTTTACTGCAGTATAAATATTATGAGACGAAAAAGTCCTTACACGTGGAGTTTATTTTCACGTTCAGAGGAAATACTGCCAGAGGTTTTGCACTTCACTTTTATAAATATTGTAAGTAAGGTTGTTTCAACATGGTTTAGTCAAGTAGTTTGTATAATGGACCAATCGTAGGATCGTATCGAGATGGCTACATTGGACGCCTCCCACACCGAGGAAGCCCGTTGAACGAACTCCGATATAGTCCCAGCCCCGAACCCGTACGAGCGAGCAAGTCTCCCACATGTATTTCAATTTCCTAATGTTCCACTCCATTCCAATGTAACAGCAAGCTGAATGGCGATGTCAGTCTGTGGGTTTTCACTGCCGTTGTGAAAGATCGGGTCGTCCACGATAAGGCTAAGAAGGTAGTCGAATGTTGCAGGATCTACACGAACCGACTGGCGAAACTCTTTTTAACGATGCTCAAAGAGATTGTATCGATGTACCGTCGATCGCGGTATCTTTTGGCGAGACTCCATGTATCGTGTCTGGGTAACACCAGTATATAGGTCTGCTAGCTCATCGACTTCTTTATCGCTCTCACTAGATCTGCCATCTTGTGGGCTGCTCTCTGCGTCCGAACGGCTCATTAAGTCAATGTCGCTGTCTTCTAGCTCTGCCAGCAAAGATTCCTGGAGCAGGGCACTTGATATGGCACTGACAACCTTACTTTTCTCCGTTTCAGGCATTTTTTCTGACGCTCCGGCTACTACAGCATCCACTACAGTCCAGATCCTCGATTCTATAACCTCCACTTGGTGGTAGTGGTGTCTACACAAACTTATTCACGGCTGTATCAGTAGTGAGTTAAAATGGAGCTCATTCATGACAATTGATGCTATTACCAAGGTCACGTGGTGCTGTGACCCGTGTGACGGGCCGTCCGACGGCCTGGGGTTGGAGAAAAAAGGAACTTCTGCTGCTAGCTCTCGCGAAGCTTGTACTCTTCCCCTTTCTTTAACGTGGGTCAGCGGTCACCGTCAAATACAAAACTTGCAGATCGAGGTGTCAGAGTTGGCCAATCATTTTTCAGCTTCCTGTCAAAGTCATTTTTTGCGAGATTTTTGAGCGAAAAATATGATGTCTGAAACCCCCTACTGTTGCAGCGGAACTAAAAGGTCCTCAGCAATCAGTCAGTATTTGCTAAGCAAGCCGTACTTGTCGGACGCCAGGAGAACAAATCGGAAGTAACGACAACGATGGACTCCGTACGTGACGCAGTCCTGTAACGCGTTAAGAAGCGATTTGCGAGGATCCAGGATTTCACAAGATAAAGCTTTTCTCCCCGTTCAACCTGCTAGACAGAGTCTAATTGATGCTGCAGTGCAAGAGACTCGTAGCTATACGTCACACTCGGCGGCACCTCGACGCCCTTCCCGTGACGCTGTCACCCGAAGGTCCCCAGCATACGACACGGATAGCGTATAGGACGACCTATTAGGGTCCGACGATGACAAAATATTGCGCACACAAGTTGCGAGCGACATGCACTACTAAATTTGCTGCGTATCGTGAAGATGCGAGGATGGGTCGCAAGGGGGCCCGCTTAAATGGTGGTCCAGCAGCGGCCACAAGTATCCAGCACACAACCTTCTCGCAAGTAAATGAATTAGCTGTGTGGCTACGTCCGCGCCATCAAAGCGAGCGTTTTCTACTGCCGGTAACAGTCACAGCTAAGCGCTGTCAGATGAACATCGATTTAGTGCGAGACCTTGTTTTCATGTCAGAGAACTATGTAGGTCCACAGAAGAAATAACCCAAACAGTAAGTTGCTTTTTGTTTGCATGAGTTCATTAAGCATACTCACGAATCATTAGCCAGTAACAGTGCTCGAAAAGGGAGGTCATTGAGAGCAACACCAGCATCGGGGTCGTTCAAAACGATAGAGATTTATATTATCGTCCGACTCTTCTGGGTGGATCGTCTCCATTAGCACCATCAGGCGGCTTTGCGCCATCTCGGACTCCTCGCTGGCCTTCTAGCTAGTTTTTTGCCCCCCCCCCCCTCCGACATTGTCAGTCGTCGACGTGCGCACGATCGTCCTCGCCCGTCTTCGTCATGATACCGCACTCGGCCTTCTGCAGTCCATCGGCACCGACTTGCCGGGACGGTCGCGCCCGACACGGCAGTCGCGCTAGCGGAGGGCTACTTTCCGCCGCTCTCTGCCCCCTCGCTAGTCTCCGTATTCACGGTCCTGCTCACATCGCCGGACTTCGTCTTCGTCTCCGACATGGTCTCCACCTCGTTTATCCTCACAAGCACGCCGCTGTCAGGCGCACGGTCGTCCTAGCCCGTCTTTCGTCACGATACCGCACTCGGCCTCCTGCAGGTGAATCGCCTCCAAATACACCGACTTGCCAGGGCGGCCCCGCCCGACACGGCCGACACGCTACCGGACGTCTGCTTTTCTCGACTTTGGTCTCTAGAAAATATTTATGATAGATGTCAATTGTCACATGTCTGTTTTCTCATACAATTAATCGAAAAAAATAATGTTATTATCGTTGGCAAACGCTCTGGAAACGTCAATCTAGAATTACAACGTTCAGCTAAACATCGAAATTAAGCGAAACGTTGGGGGACCTAATTGGTTGCAAGAACCCGAGAAAGCCTGGTACCCATATTTCAAACCAACCATTCACCGCGTTCTGACGTTGTCCAGCTCTCTTCTCTTTGTCGCGCTTGCAGCTAAGGCCGTCGCTGCAAGCGTAGCACTTGCGTATGACATAATGCTTCATAGTAATGCTCCTATTATCGTTTTTACAATTTCATTCTGATATTGTGTTTGATACTATGCTAGAGGACGAATGCTACTACGCTTGCTTTTGCCGCCATCTACGCTGCTCGCAAGCGACATTTTGCAAGTTGTGCGATATGCTTGGTGTCCATTTTCCAGCGAAACTATATCAGAATTACCGTTTCGAAAGAGCAGTAGCGTGTACTTTTTACTTTTAGGCTCTAGTGGAGGCTACAGAGAAACAGCTCAGGGGCTTGGCGTTTCAATTATTGTTATCGTTAATGCTTTCGTTCGCGTTTTGGCAACGATGAGGGCTACGCACATATTGGGGCCTCAGAACCTAAATAATTAAGACAATATTGTAGACGAATTTCGGCAAATGTGTGGGTTTCCATTTTGGTGTGCAGCACTGTTTTCGCAATCAACAGACCGCGGTAATTTGAAAGCAGTCATAATCATAAAGGTACTAGTAGTAGTGTCATTGGTTTTAGAATATGTACTTTGTTTTCTTATCTCCCTTCACTAAAAAAAACAAAACATTTAAAACGATACCCCTCTGTAAAGATGCAAGCCGTGTGTGACCACCGAAAACGATTCATACTCTTTCATATCCGCCCAGGTTCTTGGGGTGACGCCAAGTTTTTCAACACTCAAGATTTAACAGAGCGATTAACAAAATGTTACCACGCGGGCACCATGTTCTAGCTGATTCTATCTATGGTCAGCTTCAACTTATCATCAACACGCATGTCGGATGCGGGTGCGTTCGGGCTATTTAAAGAAAGATTTCGAATCTTGAAGAGACCGCTTGAGGAACGTACCCCGACTACGTTGGTCCGCATAATTGTAGCATCCATGGTGTTGCACAACTTGCTGCTTAACCTTCAAGACAACACCGTACGTAGACTGTCATCGCAGTGAATAAGCTAAGTGGCCGGAGAAGAAGAGATCAGACACAATGTTTGAGACAGCAAGATTCGAGCTAAGGTAGGGATGCAAAAGCAAAACGAAATTGCTGTATTATTGGTTGATTTACCTTCCTATGTATGCTTGCTACATCTCACTTCGTTGTATCCTAGCTCTTGGTTGCGAAACACGCAGTAAGACTGGCGAGCTGTTGATTTTGAATCCGTATTTGCTCTAGCTGCTCATTTTGATGCTGCATCATCGTTTCAAAGCGGCTAGCCGCTAGATGCGTCGGGCAGAGGAACCGCGGCTGCAGCCATGACCTGGACGCCATCGGCAAATTGAC
>NW_003307040.1:0-4255 GCF_000142945.1 Phytophthora infestans T30-4
ACCCGGGGAAAGGTTTTGTCTTATAAATTGCACTTGGATGCGCATTAGCCCCTTAATATGACACCCAATCGGAACGCTCGCCGTGTTTGCAAAAGCTAAATAATATGCTTTTACGGAAAGACGGGGTCAGTATCCAATGATGCTACGAAAATATGGCGTAGATCGGTGAGGAATTCTCAGTGTAGCTAGCGTAAAATACGCCTACTCACACATATTACCCATCTGCACGTCATCGCCGTGAGTCAGTCGACACATATCATCGATTGCGACGGTCGAATAGAGCAATGTTAATTAACTCCGCGCGCGAAGTATCTTTTAAGATAGGTAGTATTTGCCGATGGTCGCCACAAATATCAATATAATGCTTTTAAATTATTCTGCTGAGCTGTTTGTGATGACTATCTTTCGCATGGATTGAACTTACTTGCATAGCTGACGGACTTTCTGACTTATTTGTATAGCTACTGACTGACAGAGTGGCAGAAATCCTTTCCGACTGACATTATACTGGGTCCGATATGTACGATAAAAGGCCTCCTCCAGATCGGACGAAGAAGCACCACTGCGTGCACATTCTTTTGACCGGCTGCAACATACGAAGATATATGGCTGTAGGCAGAGTATCAAATCGTAGTGATGGTTTGGAGTACTTTCGCTGCCTACTTATCAGCTCGGCGTGCTATTTGATGTGTCCGTGCATATATCGCGAGGTCGTTAATGAGTGTATTTGCCACGCGCTCGTGATACCCAACCTATGCGTGGGGTCACTGTTTCTTTATCGGGACTTTTGCGTCGTCGTGCTAGCTTTCTGTGCTTACGCTATTGATGTATCGGTCTGTATAATCCAGCGCGTCACTAACTGGGCACAGGCCATTCCGCAGCGATACAGGTATGCTGAACGCGCATCTGTTAGCAGTAGCCAACGCGATATATACGCGCGAGGCGGGTACGCCTTATAGTCATCCGCGACTCAACCGAGCTTTCATCTCGGCCGTTATGAATAGGACACTAAAGTACAATATTGCATTCAGACACATCGACTTGCCACGTCCATCTGTACGCTCTGCACTGTCACGCAGTGGTAGTATCTATGTAAACAGCAGCTTATTCGTCGCACGTAGTTCCCACTCAATACTGTAGTTTAAATTTGTGAGCGCCAATTAGTGCAGTATACGCTATAAGAGCTGATGGTACAGATAGCATGGTTTTGCGTGCGCCCACGTGAGGGAGTGTACGTGCCATCTACGGTGACGCGTATGCAGATAGGGACGGCCAGCTTGCAGAGGTACACAGTACATACCTCGTGCTAGCTATTATATGAAACGCACTACGCTCTATAGGTGCGTCAACACGCTTGGTAGCGCCACAGTCAGCTTACAGTATGTGCGACCCCAAGCCTTGCACCGTCAGCCAGTATACAAAACTATGCGGGGTAAGGGGATATAAGGATGTATATCCAAATCACCTGCTCTTCTGCTGCTTCTTTTGCTCAATCTACGTGACGTTTCGGGCGATCAGCTTGCGAGGGCGGCTGTGTCTATTTTTCTTCTTGAGGTACCAGTCAGGGCTCATCACCTTCTCGACGTCTGGCAGGCTTTCCTGGCGGCGCACTTCGGCCGAATCAGGTGGTGGAAGCTTTTCCTCCCAAAGCTCAACCGCTTTTGGGCCGTTCTTGCAGGCAATACAGTGTCGCACGCTGCCCCGTCCGCTGATTGTACGGAACGCGTAGCCGTACTACAGCTTCCCGCAACCGACGCAGCGCGCCCGGGCATCCGTCGTAGACCGCTGCGGGTTCAGCAGAAGCGGGTCAATCTTCGCCTCGCATTGCTTGCACGTAGGGCCCACCATTTGCAAACTGTGAGTAAGTTAGCAACATATATTGTTTTAACCAATTACTTGCGTCCAAATATTAGCCAATAGCATGGACATATCACGCGGATATATATTTTTTAAAACAAAATATTAAAAAGTTGATATTTAATTTTTTGATTTTGCTATATTAGTACTTTTATTAAATTTTCAAACAAATACATACTTTACATGCAATAAAAGTGACTAAAAGACTATGTACCGTGCGCGCATGCATTCATCGGGTGTGGTGCACGGGAGCAGATCGTGCAATGACCGAGCAGCCGCGCGCCTTCATTGCACGGTGGCAGTGGTGAGTGCCAGGTGAAGTAAAAAATGTATATATTTGCAAAGTCCCTACAAAAAGCGCTGGTCGTGAAGCCTACTTTAAAATTAAAAAATACTATCGTCTCTACTTTAGAAAGTCTGTGGAAAATAGCATCGCCAAGCTCTTACAAATGCGGCCTGTGAAGCTTATATTAATACTACAAATACTATTAATATCGTCTTTACTTTGAAAAGTGTGTGGAAAATAACATCCCAGAGCTCATACAAAATACTGGTCTGTGAAGTCTACATTAGTAATAGTAAACATCTCTATTTGAGAAGTGTGCAGACCTCTTAGAAAATAAAGTGGTTAGTGTGCCCGATTTGCAGTACATACGACAGGTTTTGCGTAGCTAAATGTCAGTAATCAATCATCTGCGCAGCTCGCCTGGCCGCTTTCAGCCAATCGATGCCTTTTGTGCCCGAAAGAAATGTTTATATCACGTCCAATCGCGAGGGCGATAGACGGTCTGATCGTGCGACAGATCCAGTCAGTATCGCAGGTCGGTCACTATTGCCCAATCAGGGCGCGAGTTAATTGTGTCACGCTTTTGGATATATTTGTAATTTTGGCATAGTTAGGTCGAGTCAGAAAGATAGGTGCGGTCGGTAGGATGGGAGGAAACTGTATTAGACAGGCCAAGTGTAGCCATGCGGAAAGGCAGGCAAAAGCAGGAAGACAGGGAGTGCGACGGACGGATTGACAGACGGACGGACAGACAGACAGACCGACAGGCTACAAGGTTAGAAGCGGGGAGACTAGCGCTCTGGGCGCCCGCTCCGCGGACGCTAGAGCATGGTTGGTTGGTGTAGAGAGGGTTGACCACCTCCGCTGCGCTGCGGTGGGCTTAGATTTCTTACTCAAAGCAAAGCTACGTACAATGTATGTATACTTATGTTACGTTCCAAAACAGCACCGCACACAATACCCTTAGTGTTCTCATTTTATGCCTCACTAACCGCCTCTGGATCGTGTACCGCTTGCTTTTCTTAAAGTCATTTTTGGAAACATCACATATAAATATGTAGGCGTGACAGCTGGATGTTACAGATATATACCCGAGTGATAGATCTAGATCGAATGCGTATTGTTGATCGTCATAGTAAAGGTAGACATGACCTGGGTTTAACGTGATCTGCAAGAAGTGCACCATCTTATTTTGGAAGGATTTGTCTATAATCTCATTTGAGCGCATAGCTCCCAAAATGATTCCAATCGGGGGGGGTGCGAGGTTGCAAATGTAATATATGCTGTTCGGAAGAGGTCAGATTTTATGATGCTATGAAATTGACATATATCGGTGAGGAATCCCAGTTTAGCTGGAGTAAATACGCCTACTCAAACATCTCACCATCTGCACGTCGTCGCCGTGAGGCAGTCGACACCATATCTTTAATTGCGACGGTCTATTAGAGCAAGGTTTGGTCGGCTCCTCGCGCAAAGTATCTTTTAGGACAGGTACTATTTGCTAATGATCGCCCCAAACACCAATATTATGCCTTGAAATTGTCCCGCTGAGCTCTTTATGATATTACCGAAGAGTCTTTCCACTATCTTCCGCTTGTATTAATCTTGCATGTATAGCTGACGTATTTACTGACTGATTTGCACAGCTACTGCTTGACCGAGTGGCGTAGATCCTTTCCGATTGGCATTTACTGGTTCCGATATGTATGACGAACATACGAAGCCACATGGCTGTAGACAAATTATCAGATCATAGATATCTTAGGCTTGAATCGAAAAGTAGATCATGTACATTAGATAAAGTACTTTCGGTGTGTAGCTAGCAGCTGGCTTACTATTGTATATGTCCGTGTTTATTCCGCAATGTCGCGAATGGTGTGGTCGTGATAACCAACACCCATGTATTGAGTCACTGCTGCAATCTCGGTACTTTTGCATCGTCGTGCTCGCTTACAGTACTTACGCTTATTATGCATCCGACTATATGATCAAGCGCGTCGCTGATTAGGCACAGGTCATACCCGCGGTAATGCAGGCAGCCTGATACAGGCCGGCTGACCAGGCTTCTGCTAGCAGTATTCAAAGCAATATATACGCGCGCGGCGGGTACAC
>NW_003307041.1:0-4258 GCF_000142945.1 Phytophthora infestans T30-4
GGCTGGAGTGTGAAATTTCGGTGTGGGGTATTTAAGCTTTTACTTTTCGAGATTTATTTTTTTATTAAGAAGTTCCTTTTCAAGTTTTGCCAAATATTCAAAGAGAACAATGTACCCGTTATGGATCCTTCTTGCATGGCAAGCGTCGTTTTGATTGTTGTCATGAAGCATCTTTAACGGTTCGCCGCCCTGTCACAGACGGTGAACGTGTCTTCCGAAGGTCGGTTCAGTAATACGCGAACTCATACCCAGCCGCCCACGGAGGGTTCGTACCCTAGATGGTCCGTTGAATGCGAATTGTTCAGTTCTTTATATATAACACCGCCACCTCTGGTTTCAGTGACATAGGGCCGTATCCGATATTTGTTGAAACTCGGAGGTGACGCCGTCGAGTCCCTTGCACCTTGGCGTCTCCGTACATCACCCGACCGAGGGTTCGTCGCTTGAACAACTTGGGCGGTGTCACGTCTTTGTCGACGGGTGATAATCCGCAACCACGGAGAAATCACTACACCACAGTTGCTCGCTGTCGCTGCCCCAGGATTCGGTTGAATGCTCGAAAGAAATCAGACATAAAGCCTGTCTCCCGATCATGTCTAATCATCTCGCTAGCTCCAAATCTTCGGAAACCGCACTCCTCGTACGATTCGGCAATGGTCTGCGCAGTTCTAGACGCACTAGCTTTGGCTACCACGTATCCGGTAAACAGGTCCACCCAAATCAACAATTCTGTGTTTCCTTTGAGTGACTTGGGCAACGAGGGGATATGATCCATGGCTATGATTTGGAAAGGGTAAGTCGCTTGGACATTCCCAGGTGACCCCCCTTCGATTGTGAGCCTGCCCTTGCCTGTCTCACAATCCACACATTCCCCGACATACCGTTGTACGCTCTTGAATAGTCCCCTCCAGTGAAAACATTCTCGGATCCGTTGGTAGGTCCGACCAATACCCTGATGTCCGCCTTCCAAGCTAGAGTGATAGTGGTGTAGGACATCCTTTTGTAAGGTTTCCGGCATCATCAGTCTCATCAATCCCATCTCGAATCTCGATTGACTCCTTTCTAAGGGGGGGTCCATAGAAGAGCCAGTTCATTCAGATCCACCGCGTAATCCGTAGCGATAATGCTGTAGGATTTGGCATCTTCCCGACTCAGGTCTCGTACATCCCCCATCAGATACTTCTTTAGTCCTAGGATCCACGCTTCCACGTTCTGTGCTTTGAGGATCCGCTCGATGCGGACTCTCTTCACAAATGTTTCCTCGAGAATTTGGGGGTTGGATCCAGTCCTTCCTCTGGACCTAGTGACGGCCATCACCTGGACTGTCCTTTTACCGGATCCCACTACCACCACTTCGTCTAGTCGGTTCAACGTAACGAGATTCTGATGCTCGGCCTCTCTCTCCACTTCAACACCACATTGATTCCGTAAAGCGGCGCTGGCCAAGCTATCTGCACTGGCATTCCAATCTCGCTTGACATGCACCAACTCGTGATTCATCCAACCACGCAGGTGGATCATCACTTTCTGCCGTAACAGTGTTAGGGCCGGGGCCTTGCAGTCAATCTCACCTCGCACCTGTCTGATCACCAAATTTGAATCCCCACAAATCACCAGCCTTTTCGGATCTTGTCCCTTTAGTAGATCCAAACCCAGCCGTAGCCCGTTATACTCCGCTTCGTTGACGGTGAGGCCTTCCGCATAAGTGGATCTGGCCCGTACAACTTCCCATCTAGGTAGTCTCCACAGTATTGCACTGTACGTGCCGCCTCCGCGTCGTACGCGAGCGGATCCATCGAAACTCAGGACGTACAGATCCTCATCTGCCTGTACCGTCGGGATCGGGATCTGGATCCGGCGTTTGGGCTCTTTCTTAGGAGCGACCCTAGTCAGCGCCTCATCCATCTTAGCTCGAGGTGTGATGCTCGCGGCCAAGACTCCCAGGATCTCGTCTTCCCCTTTCGAACATTTCACAATCTCCAGTGTCCAAGGCGAGAGTAAAGCTGCCCACTGTCCCAAACGTCCTTGTAACCCGGCCGACTTGAACAGCCAGGCTAGCGTAGAGTGTCGGGTCAGGATCCGGATGGATCTTCCCACCAGCAGGTTGTAATTCAGATCCAACACGCGCAGGAGCGCGAGTATCTCTTTCTCCACCGCTCCGTAGTTCAGTTCATTCGGCTTCAGTGTCCGGCTGACGAAGGTGACTGGATGACAGATCTTCTCATGTTCTTGTACCAGAGCTGCTGAGACTGCCCAGTCGCTGGCATAAACTATAACCGTAGGTTGACGTCCTGGGATCGAAATGACGGAGGATAGGTGTGGTCGCGATCCTGTTCCTTTAGCTCCACGAATGCGTGTTGAGCTCGGATCCACCGAGATTCTGCCTTTTCCATGTTCTGATCCGTCGTCTCTATCCAGCCTAGATCCTCTCTCTGTTGGTCCCGGGGTGGATCCAGCTCCTGTTTCAGGTCCTCTTCTGGCGTCGTACCACTTGAATTCCTTTGTGGATCCGATATCTCTCGGGCCAGAGCTTGTTAAATATTTATCCGGACAGCTGGAGTGGTCATCGCGGCGAAATCTACCTCTCTCAATTCGTACAATACCGCGGCAAACAGGGCGTAATCCTCGATGAACCGACTGTAGTAGTTCAAACTGACCAAGAAGGATTGCATCGCCCGTAACGACTGCGGGAAGGGCAAATCGGCTAACGAAGACAGGTCCTTAGGATTCGCCTCCAATCCCTCCTTGGAAACTCGATGGCCTAAGTAATCCACCTTGCGCATCCCCCAATAGCTCTTTACCACACTGATAGAAAGATTCCACTTAGTACACGCCTCCAGTAGGGATGTCACTCTTTCGCACAACTGATCCCACGATTTCGCCGGGATTAGAATGTCGTCGATGTAAGATCTGCGTCCTAACACAGACGGGGTCCCAGGATCCCCTGGCTCCCCCGCTTCGAATGGATCCACTTCCGTATGGCCTTCCCCGGATCCACCCATTTCGGGCTCCGGTATTCGGGTGAATCCATAGAGAGCGTTATCGATTAGACGCTGGTAGATCTGGGGTGCGTTCTTCAATCCAAACGGCATCCGGTTCCACTCGAACAGGCCAAACGGTGTGATGAATGCGGATATTGCGCGAGCTCGATCCGTCATAGTAACTACCCAAAAACCGCTGGCCATGTCTAGAGAACAGTACCAGAGTACTTTATCCAGATCTTCCAACAGCTCGTTGATTAGGGGCATCGGATACACCATCAATCGAGTCAGACCGTTAATCAGCCGGTAATCAATGCACAGACGTATATCCACCCCGTTCTTCTTGATGATGATTACCACTGGGGATGCCCACGGGGACGTCGAGAAACTGATGATCTTGGCTTGCAGCAGGCCCTTAATCAGGTCCGATAGTTTTTCCCGGAACTGAGGTTGCCACCTTCCGCACCCTCTGAGCGATCGGTTTCGTGTCGCCGACATCGATGTCACATTTGACTCCGCGGGCAGCGGGCGGTAACGCATTACCTTTACCAATCAGCAGATGTCGGCTCTCCCAGATTTTCTGACGCAGACGATCCACTTCAGCAGGTTCATTCGCCCCCGGATCCACTTGGATATCATCAATCGTGACTTCTTCTGTGGTCAGTGGTACCTCCGGGATCACCGCCATGCCTTCTCCCAGATCCTCGGCGTGTAGATCCCCGCCTTCACGGTAACAGACTTGCTCATCTTCCGTCTTCGTAGGATCCATAATTGGATCCAAACACCGCGGCCCTCTCTCGCCTGGCAGTCCTTCTATCTTCGGGGGTTCAGGTACCCTGGTATCAGGGAAACCACCAGTTGGATCCAGTTGGTCCTCTAACGAGTTTAAGCCCGACAGTTCGGGTTTGACTAGTGTTGCCACTCTCGATAGGGATCCACGGACTTTATCCAATGGAGAGCTTGGATCCACTTGTGGATCAGCGGGATCCGGCTGCTCGGCTTTAGCCCTCTGCAATCCTTCATCCATCGACCCTGCGTTATCTAAGGGCCGACTCTGGGGATCGTCCCCCGTCCTGGATCCAACTTTTATTGCTTGGATCTCAACCCGTCGATCCCTCTGCAGGATCTTTCGCGGAGTTGGATATGAAGGCCGATCCACCAAGGGGGCAGTTGGCTCGGCTGGGAGCTCCACCTCTGCGAGAGATTCGATCTCGGTAGTCGCCTCGTACACCAGATTCTGCCAAATGGGGTGTAGCGGCGGGATCCCACTGACACAT
>NW_003307042.1:0-4260 GCF_000142945.1 Phytophthora infestans T30-4
CTCCGACTGCGGGTCCGACACAGGGCCCTGAGGTTGACCGCCTCTCGTCAACGTGTCCTCGTGCTTGAGATTGCACTTGGCCTTGGGACTGGCGGTGATGCTGCCGCCCAGGCCGGGAATCAGGGCGAGCTCGCTCGTCTTGCGGGCCGCCTGGACCTGATGGAGCGAGAGGTCGCGAGCATGCATCTGCGGGTGGATCGCCAGGCCTCTTCTTCCGATCTGGACGAGGCCTTTCGCATGATCCGATGCATCGAGGATCTGTTGCCACGTCCGGAGCCGCCTGCGGCACATACGCGTATGGTGCGTGCCCGGCGTACTCAGCGTACTCGGCGTATGGCTCCGGGGTCGTTCGTACGGAGCCCCTCCGGCGTACGGTTATGACCGCAGCTTTGCCGTCCAGACCGAGGCTTGGGCGCCTGATCCGACGCCCTCGTTGACGTCTGTGGCCCGTCCTCGCTTTGAGGAGCTGGGCAAAGGTGGGTCTGCGAGTCAGCAACCCCCTGCGGATCAAAGTACCGCTTAAGACGTCCAACATAGAACGTCGGGGTGCGTCGTCATTGACTTTGGCAGGTCGATGGTGTACGACACACCATGTCTGGCCAGGACTGCAAATGGTCCGATGAAGCGGTGCTTCGGCCGACAGAGCTGACAGTGTCAAGAGGTAGGTTCCTCGTGTCTAGTAACACTAAGTCCCCCACTTTAAATACACTTAAGCTTCCTCTTTCATGTTTGTCGGAGTACTCCTATTGTTTATCTTGGGCCGCTGCCATGGCATCGCGGACCCTGCTGACAATGCTCCGCTTGGTATCCATAAAGGATTCCACCTGTTCCCGCAGCGAAGCTGGTCTCACATCCGAGACCTGGGAGGAAAGGGCTTTCCGAGCCTCTCCCCCACTTAGAATAGAGGAGTCAGTGTCTCCTCGAAGAGTGAGAGGCACTCTGGGGTGGCGGAAGCCGTTCAAGTAGAACGGCGTGAGCCCCGTGGACGCGTGCACCGCGTTGTTGAGCGCAAACTCAACAACTGGAAGCTACGTCGACTACGTACGTGGTGCTGCCGCGCACACACTGCGCAGAGTGTCTTCGAGCACTCGATTGACGCGCTCTGTGTGGCTGTCTGTCTGCGGATGATCCGCAGTGGACATCTGCAGACGAGTTCCCAGTAAAGGGAACAGCGTTTTCCAAAACGCAGCAGTGAACCGCGGGTCTCGGTCCGAGACAATCGTCTCCGGGAGACCGTGATAGCGGAACACGCCATCGACGAAAAACCTTGCGGTTTGTTCGCCCGTAACAGTGACGGGAGCCGGAGCAAGATGTACCATCTGGCTCAGCCGACACACGAACACCAAAATTCCGGTGTTGCCGTGTCCGTCGGCGGGAAGCCCAAAGATGAAGTCAAGACCCATCGAGGTACGGGCAGGCTCCGTAGTGGAGCCGAAGAGTGCCCTGCGGGTTTGACCCGCTGACATGTTTCGCATGTCTTAACGTACCAGGCGACCCTCTGGTACATGTGGGTCCACCAGAAGGACTGAGAGACCGACAGAAAGGTTTTCTCGCGGCCCAAGTGGCCGCTGGAGGGCGCGTCATGCGCCTCCGCGAGGATATCGAACTTCAGATCCTCGTCGTTGGGTACGACCACCCGTGGAGGATCCGTGGGCTCCACCCGGTAATAGAGGAGGCCATCCTTCAGCTCATAACGGTGGAGCCGTGAGCGCTGTCGCGACGAGAGCCAGTCGGACTTCGCGCTCGTTCCGGCCGTGAGGAACTTGCCGATAGGCGCGACAGCCTCATCGTCCCGATACGCCATGCGTATCCGATCATATAGATCCGTTGTCACCCGCGTGATGTGGGCCAACTCATAGTCAGGACGCCGAGAGAGGGCGTCCGCAAGCACGTTGAGCTTGCCTGGCTTGTATTCGACGCGGAAGTTGTACTCCGCGGAAAAGGACCGCCACCTCGCCATCCTTTGGGAGAGGTGAGGCGAGTTAGTCGCCGTCCTCAAGGACGCGTGGTCTGTGTAGATCACAAAGGGCCTAGAGCCCAGAAGGTGAACACAAAACTTCACAAGGGCATATTTCATTGCCAGGAGCTCCTTGTCGTGGACAGGGTAGTTCCGCTCGGCGGCTTTGAGCTGCCTGGACTGGAACGAGATGACTCGTTCGTGTCCAGTCGTGTCGGCCTGCAGCAATGCACATCCGATGGCGTAATCGGAGGCATCGCAGACGACGCTAAACGGCTTCGTCTCGTCCGGCAGGGCCAGGTCAGGGGTCTCTTGGAGACTGGCCTTGATGCTGTCAAAAGCATCCTGGTGCTCTGCTCCCAGCGCAAGTCGGCGTCCTTCTGAAGGAGGCCCGACAAGGGCTTAGCGAAGCCCGCGTACCCTGCGCTGTACTTGTGAAGGTTGTTGGCCAAGCCCAACCACTTTCGAAGATCCTTTTGGGATCGGGGCGTCGGCCATGCTGCTATGGCCTTGACCTTGTCTGGGTCAGCCCGAACGCCCACGTTGCTTACGAAGCAACCGAGAACTTTGGTCTCTGGTGACGCGAAAACGCACTTGTCGATGTTGGCGTAGAGCTTGTTTGCTCGCATTACGTCCAACACCCGACGGAGGTGTCCTAGATGCACCTCCATGGCCGTCTTGCCTCCCTCGGCACGGCTATGGACGAATATGTCGTCGAAGTACGTCTGTACGAAGGTACGCAAAGGGCGGAACAATTGCGTCACCAGGCGATTGAACGTCGCCGGGGCGCTAGACTAGCCCTGCGGCATGACGAGCCACTCCCAAAGCATGCCGCTTGGAGTGCTTACCGCGGTGAGCGGGATGTCGCTCTCCCGCATCAGGATTTGGTAGTATCCATCTACTAAATCCAGCGCACTGTACAGTACGCTCCCGGCCATGTTGCTCAACAACACATCCTTTCGTGGGATTGGTGTTTGGGCCGGCACCGTTGCGTTGTTCAGCTTGTTATAAGCGTGAACCAGACGCCACTTTCCGTTCGGCTTCCGAACGCAGAAAGTCGGCGTCGAGTGCGGGGATTTCGACTCCCGCACCATGCCTGCCTTCGCTTTCGCGGCGAAGAAGGCATCAATGACCTCGCACTGTTCGCGCGGGAGAGGCCATTGCCTCGTGACACAACACTTTGTGCCGGGCACGAGATCAATCTCGTGCCGTACGCCTCAATCCGGTGGGAGTTGGGTCGGTGGGTGTTTGTTCACCACGTTTGCATACTCCTTCACCAAAGGATACACCGGATCCTTGGAGTTCTTAACAATCTCAGAACCCAAGCGCGCCTGACGCCGCTTGTTCAGGTCTTCCAGGACGTTCTCGTTCAAAACAGAGGAGGAGTTCAGCTCCTTCCGAGTGGTCTCAGGTCTCATGAGTACCATCTCAGCAATCTCCCCAGCCTTGAGGCTGGCCAGGAAAGCCTCAACCGTCATATACTTGAGGTTCAGTATCTCTGCAACCTCTGGCAACGATTCCAAGTGGACACCAGATGCCTTGACGGGTAAACCGGTCTCGCCATCGAAGATGTGATAACACTCTTCCACCGGCTTTGTCGGAGGAGCCCGGGCCCTAGACTCCGAGTCGCTTGAAGCGACGTCGATCTGAACGAAGTTCGGATCCGACTTGAGGCGGCGGCGGCGTCGTTGACGACGGCGAGTGTGACGGGGAGCTTTGCTGCCCACATCTTGGGATGTCGTCGCTACGACATCCGAGGCACTCGTGGCCTCGTGTGGTACTGTGGTACCCACACAGGAAGCGTGTTCAGCGCCTTCCTCTTCAGATAAGGTCTGGGCGACCGCGTGTGGCACTGTGTTACCCACACAGGAAGCGTATCCGACGTCTTCCTCTTCAGTTAAGGTCTGGGCGACCGTGAGTGGAACTCTGTTACCCACTCTAAACACGCTGTTCTCAGTGTTCGTGACAGCTGCAGCTGTCTGCGGAACTAAGTTACCCACCTGTGGACCTAAGTTACCCACTTGGCCAGCGCATCTTCTGGGCGCTGCCACCATCAAAACATCCTCGGAGTCGTCATATACGTCGACGACTCCCAAGCATCTGCCGGATGCTTTGGTACTCTGGCAACCTTGCGGGCGCCCCGGGTCCTGACAGAGGTGGGAACATGACTCACCAATGCTCTGTCGGACTGGGCAGGGCGGCTGGCACCGATTGCCTTGCCTCGCCAGTCGATCCAGGGCTCGTGCTTCTCAAGCCAGGGCGTGCCCATGATCATATCATATGGATCCATATCGAGAACAGTG
>NW_003307043.1:0-4261 GCF_000142945.1 Phytophthora infestans T30-4
CGTGACATGAGCTAACTCGTAGTCCGGCCTGCGCGAGAGCGTATCGGCCACTACATTAAGCCGCCCCGGCTTGTACTTCACCTCGAAGTTATACTCGGCAAAGAAGGAAAGCCATCTTGCCATTCTCTGAGAGAGATGAGGCGACTGTGTCGCAGTGCGTAACGACGCATGATCAGTAAAGATCACAAAAGGCTTAGAGCCTAGCAGGTGTACCCTGAATTTGACTAGAGCATACTTCATTGCAAGTAGCTCTTTGTCATGAACTGGATAGTTCTTCTCTGCAGCTTTGAGCTGGCGAGACTCAAACGCGATCACGCGCTCACGCCCTTCGGCGTCTGCTTGTAGTAAAGCACAACCGATTGCAAAATCGGAGGCGTCACAGACGACGCTAAACGGACTATCCGGGTCCGGTAGCGCAAGGATCGGAGCCTGGAGAAGGCTCTCCTTCACAGCCTCAAAGGCTCCGTCGTGCTCGACGTTCCAGCACCATGGTGCGTCCTTCTTAAGGAGATGTGATAATGGCCGAGCCATCTCCGCGTAGTTCGCACTGTACTTGTGCAAGTAATTGGCTAAGCCTAGCCACTTGCGTAAGTCTTTTTGGTTCTTGGGAACCGGCCAGTCCACGATGGCCTTGACTTTGGCAGGATCTGCTCGTAAGCCACGCTTCCCAATGAAGCACCCGAGGAAAGGTATCTCCTCCGCGCCAAAGACGCACTTGTCCAAGTTGGCATACAACTTATTAGTGCGCATGCACTCGAGCACCGCTCGCAAGTGGTCAATGTGGCTATCCACGTCTGACTTTCCGTGCTCGGCACGACTATGGATGAATATATCGTCAAAGTACGTCTGAGCGTACGCCCGGTGGGGCCTAAACAACTGCGTCACAAGACGATTGAACGGTTCTGGTGCGTTCGACACCCCCTGGGGCATCACCAGCCACTCCCAGAGCATACCGCTCGGAGTACTCACCGCTGTCAGCGGAATGTCGCTCGCTCTCATGAGCAATTGGTAGTAGCCATCGACCAAGTCGAGCGCGCTGTACAACGTACAGCCTACCATGTTGTTCTGCAGAACATCTTTGCGAGGAATCGGCGTTTGCGCCGGGATAGTGGCCGCATTTAGCTTGTTAAAACCATGAACAATGCGCCACTTGCCGTTCGGCTTTCTGACACAGAACGTGGGTGTCGAGTGCGGAGACTTACTCTCGCGCACCATCCCTGCCTCGTGCTTCGCACGGAAGAATGCGTCAATGACGTCACACTGCTCTCTCGGCAAAGGCCATTGCCTTGTTACGCAGTATTTAGTTCCAGGAACCAGGGTCAATCTCATGACACACGCCTCGATCCGGAGGCAGGCCCCGTTGGTGGGTCTTTCGAGACAACGTCTCCATACTCCTTCACCACCGGATAGAAGGGATCCAAAGGATCTTTGAGGATCGCCTATCCACTTCTTGCGCTCAGCGCCTTCTTGCTGTCCTCTAAGACCGCGTCGTCCACGACGGATGAGGAGTTCAACTCCTCCTCAGGTCCCAGCAAGACCATCTCGGCTAGCTCGCCTGCCTTTAAGGCTTCGCCGAACTCGGCAATGGACATCTCGTCCAGCTCTAGCAGAGCATCTGCAGCGGGCAGAGTATCAAGGCTGATATCGCCTTCTACCTCCCCCGTCACTCCGTTCACGAGTGTATACAGCTGTTCACAGCAATCACGTGGAGCATCACCGCTCGTCACGTTGGACACATCGTCCGACGTCGAAGACGTCACAGACGCCCTGCGTCTTCTTCTCCTCTCCCTCCGCGACCGAGCCCGGCCGGATGAGGGCGGTGTGGCGACATCTCCGTCACCACCACCGGGTGCAGCAGCACCATCACTCCTCGAAGAGGATACAGTGTCTCGCAAGACACTCGGCTGAAAGCCAAGAGGTTCTTGACCTTCACACAGTGAACTAGGTGTCACTTCACCTGCATCTCCTGGGCCACGCTCATGATGCCTCGACTCGCAGTCGACCGCGACCCTCGGGTCACGCAGCGGTAGGTCATCGACCAGATTCATACCACTCAGTGGATTACGCGCCACTCCGCGCTCGTCCTCACCAGGACCCAGCAGTTGGTCATTGACCTGACCTGCACCGCTCCGCGGATAACGTGCCGCACCACGTACGCCCTCAGGGCAAACAGCAACCTCGTTGCTAACAATTTCGGACATACCTATGTCCCAGCACTACGGCCGCCTCGGTCTCGTGCTCGCGCCAAAAGCGCTTCTGCTTCCTAGCAGAGGTGGGTTCATGACTCACCAAAGCTCCACTAGGAGCAGGGTGCGACGCACCCAGCGTTTTCGACTTCCAGTCGATCCATGGCTCATGACGTTCCAGCCATGCCATGCCAAGGATGAGGTCATACCTCGCATCCAGGTCTAAGACCAAACAGCGTTCCACGCTATCGAAGTTCTCAAACTTCACTCCAAGGTCGACAGAGAACTTCGACACAGTTACCAGTGTCCCCGTCGCGAGACGGACAGAGATCGTATCTCTCGTTGGCACTTCCAGTGCCTCAGCATACAGCTGACTCCCTTCCAGGGTGGAGCGACGGGCGTAGTTGCCCGAGGCTCCCGAGTCAATCAAGACTCTCCATGGCTTTGCAAAGCCCTTCACGTTCGCTTGAACGACCAGCAAGCCCGGCTTGCACACACTCTTCTCGTAAGAGAGCTCAGCTCTCTTCGGGGCTGAGCCCCGTTGCCCTCTACCTCTTCGAGGCACAACAGAACTCAGTTCTTCCCCAGTAGGCCGCCCCGCGCCTACTGGGAGTTGCCGTTTCCCGGCGATGACCCGGAGGGTTGGCTCGCCGGAGCCTCGCGCTTCTTGCGCAGAGGGCAAAAGGCCCTCAAGTGCTTAGTGCTATTGCACACAAAGCATCGGCGGATGCCGGCGCGCTCCTCCGCAGCAAGAAGCTCCGCTTCTTCATCTTCAGCTTAGTTGAGGTCCATCGGCTCTGGACCGCTCGAAGAGCTTGCGCTACCAGCGCTCCAACCAGGTCGCGCCGACCTGAAGTTGTGCTCGGCATTCAATGCCACGTTCGAGCTGCGCTCACACAAAGTCCCTCCATGAACACGGTCACGCTGACCAGTTCCGGAAGAGGGTCCGCCGCCATTCCGGCGATAAGAGTTCTCAACTCTTGGACATAGTCCAATAAATTCTTCTTACCCTGGCGGGTAGCAAGGAACTTTGACCGGATACGGTACGCCTGATTAGACGGCGCGAACACGCGCGAAAGCTGTTGCTTCAGCTGATCCCAAGTGGGAAATGCAGCGTCAACAGACGTGCCGCACGTTAGTGCCCATTCGCGAGCGCGACCTCCAAGCCTGGAGATAGCCAGCGCCACGCGCTGATGCTCAGACTGGAGCAGGGCCGATCCCATGGCCATCTCGATCTCACGGGTCCAGAGAAGGAGATTCTCTCCATCCTTCCCCTCGAAGGTTTTTACGCTCACCATGAGCGGTTTCAGTCTCATAGACTCTTCACGCGTCATCGACGCCGCCGCCGTTGCGGCGCTCATCTTCTCTTGGACATGCTCCAAGAGCGCGTTCTCGTAGCGGGAGAACGATTCCAGCCTGGCAGTGACCGCCTCTGGACCTTGCGATGCAAGATGAGCCACGCCCTCCGGGCCAAGCAAGGACATAAGCTTAGTAAGCGCGTCCTGCTGCGCCGGGGGCAAATTCGCGAACACGGGGTGTTCCATCTGTGGTGAAGTGCTTTCTCAGAAATAAGAGAATGGTCCTGACGCGGGGTCACTATCCCGAATCAGTGACAATTTCAAGTGATTATAGAGGATTTGGGTTGTTTGGCACGGGTGCAAGTTGCCTGTGGTGGATTAGCCATGGCGAGCAGCACCCCGTATGGAATGACGATGGATCTGATATGAGCGATGTACGAGAAGGCAAGATCCACCAAGACTTACCTCGGATCCACCCTTACCTGGATTCACTAAGATGGATATGGGATATACTATACAAGAGTGGATCGAGTGTGGATCCTATGAAGGAAGGATGGTCGGTGCCCTCTGACGGTGGATCTAGCAGCCACGGCTAATGAAGAGTCAAGATCCACCGCGAGGTACCCCGGATCCCATACTCCTGAGTTCGTATCCAAGGAGGGAGGATCCCGCCTGGAGGGACCTGGATCCAGGGTATAGGGATGAGGGATACAGTGGATCTCGAACTTTCGTAGGACAACGGAGATCACAAACGATTGCAAGATGATGTTGGATGAT
>NW_003307044.1:0-4264 GCF_000142945.1 Phytophthora infestans T30-4
CTTGTAAATTCCGCAAAGTCTGGATCCCGTTCTTCTGGTAAATTTGCTGGCGCTGACGTTTTCTGCCTCACATGGAGATAGGCATGTTCGCACTGCGGTGGGCGACAGGCTGAGCAATGCATCCCTCAGCAGCTCAGCGCGATGCCCATTCTTGTGACCGACGATCGAGGCCCAGTGTCAAAATGTACATGATGTGTGTGTGTTCCCAGTCATCTGGAGAGATCAAGTCTGGGTCGTCCACTTTGCTTAGTGGCAGCGTGCTGGCCGTCACAGCGCCGAGAATATTCTCGTCTCGTCGGTCTTCCGGATTAGGCTGAACTGGGTTCTGTAAATCAGGCGAGGACCGCATTTCCACTGCCAGACGAGCGAATAGAGGTCCGCCCGTCTCCATCCACATGCCTTGAGCAGCGCCGTCATAGAACGCCTGGTTGTAGCGGATGGGGAACCATTCCTCGTGCAGAGCTCGCACCTGGGGGATGTCCCAAGAGTTCAGGTCGCGGAAGTAGATGACGCGCTCTGGTGCTGCAGGTGTTATCTGGGCCTTGATGATGGCCAAGTCCTTCACTTCGTGGTCGATCTCTAGCGCCACGACGCGCGGAGCGAGCTCCTCAACGGCGTCGTCAACGTACGCCATGTTCCTCGAGCAGCTCAATTGAAAATGTCACGCCTTTCTTGAGATTGTGAGAATACTTATTTTTAAGTATTTTATGCGACAAAATCTGGGTCGACTGCGAAGGTCTATTTCCGAAACTGCCAAACTTGATCACCAGTATTTTAGGTCTACTTTTTGAAGAAGGACGCGATGGTTTTCAGTCTCTTGCCATCTGTGACGTGTGAAACTGCGCTAGTCGCCGCCTTCGTTTTGGCCTTGCTCTTGCCTGTGGCTTTGTCGGGATGCAACACGAGTTGCAAAATCTTCTTGACACCTGTGGTGATGCCTCGTTGCTTCATCTTCGCGACTGTCATCCAGCGCAGCGCGTCCGACTCGACTGACAGCTCCGGCTGAGACTTAAAGTGCACGTGCTCGATGCCCATGTGATGCTTGACGTGCGAGAAAACGTGCGTGAGCTCGCCGAGGTCGCGTCGCTCAGAAAATGATCTGCTGGTTCCCGAGAGCGCAGTCTTTCCGAAAATGTCCGTGAGTCGGGAGTCCATGAACGTCTTCCGCTTGGAAAATGGGCTTCATCGAGGATTACGCACTGTTTTGCTGCGGTACTCTATGAAATTATAGGGGGTGGATTTTGCTGCGATGACCACTTCGGCTGTCCGGATCAAATCCAACAAGCTCCGGCCCTGGAGATATTGGATCCACGAAGGGATCCAAGTAGTACGACGCCAGAAGAGGACCTAAAACAGGGGCTGGATCCACCCCGGGACCAACGGAAAGAGGATCCAATCTGGATAGAGACGACGGATCAGAACTCAGAAAAGGTGGAACCTCGGTGGATCCGAGCTCAGCACGCATTCGTGGAGCCAAGGAACAGGATCGCGACTACGCCCATCCTCCCCCATTTCGATCCAGAACGTCAACCTACGGTGATAGTTTATGCCAGAGCCTGGGCAGTCTCAGCAGCCCTGATACAAGAAGATGGGATCTGTCATCCAGTCACCTTCGTCAGCCGGACGCTAAAGCCAAATGAACTGAATTACGGAGCGGTGGAGAAGGAGATACTCGCGCTCCTGCGCGTGTTGGATCTCAATTACAACCTGCCAGTGGGAAGATCCATCCGGATCCTGACTCGACACTCTACGCTAGCTTGGTTGTACACGTCGGCCGGTTTACACGGACGGTTGGGACAGTGGGCAGCTTTACTCTCGCCTTGGACACTGGAGATTGTGAAATGTTCGAAAGGGGAAGACGAGATCCTGGGAGTCTTGGCCGCGAGCATCACACCTCGAGCTAAGATGGATGAAGCGCTGACTAGGATCGCTCCTAAGAAAGAGCCCAAACGCCGGATCCAGATCCAGATCCCGACGGTACAAGTGGATGAGGATCTGTACGTCCTGAGTTTCGATGGATCTGCTCGCGTGCGACGTGGTGGAGGAGCATACAGCGCAATACTGTGGAGACTGCCCGGATGGGAAGTGGTAAGGGGCCAGATCCACTTATGCGGAGGGCCTTGTAGTCAATGAAGCAGAGTATAACGGACTCCTGCTGGGTTTGGATCTACTAAAGGGACGGGATCCGAAAAGGCAGAAAGTGATGGTCCACCTGCGTGGTTGGATGAATCACGAGTTGGTGCATGTCAAGCGAGATTGGAATGCCAGTGCAGATAGCTTGGCCAGTGCCGCTTTACGGAATCAATGTGGTGTCGAAGTGGAGAGAGAGGTCGAGCATCAGGATCTCGTTACATTGAACCGACTAGATGAGGTGGTAGTGGTTGGATCCGAAAAAAGGACAGTCCAGGTAATGGCTGTCACTAGGTCTAGAGGAAGGATTGAATCCAGCCCCCAGATTCTCGATGATACATTTGTGAAGGGAGTCCGCATTGAGCGGATTCTCAAAGCACAGAACGAAGAAGTGTGGATCCTGGGACTAAAGAAGTATCTGACGGGGGATGTACGAGACCTGAGTCGGGAAGATGCCAAATCCTACAGTATTATCGCTACGGGTTATGCAGTGGATCTGAATGACTTGCTCTTCTATTGTCCCCCTACGAAGAGAGTAAAAAAAAACCGAGGATCGGGATGGATTGATGAGACTGATGATGCCGGAACCCCTACAGCAGGATGTCCTACATCACTATCACGCTAGTTTAGAAGGTGGACATCAGGGAACTGGTCGGACCTACCAATGGATCCGGGAATGTTTCCACTGGAGGGGACTATTCAAGAGCGTGCAACGATATGTCGGTGAATGTGTGGATTGTGAGACAGGCAAGGGAAGGCCCACAATCGAAGGGGAGTCACCTGGGAATGTCCAAGCGACTTACCCTTTCCAAATCATAGCCATGGATCACATTTCCTCGTTGCCCAAGTCGTTCAAAGGAAACACAGAATTGTTGATCTGGGTGGATCTGTTTACCGGATACGTGATAGCCAAAGCTAGTGCGTCTAGAACTGCACAAACCATTGCCGAATCGTACGAGGAGTGCGTTTTCCGAAGATTTGGGGCTAGTGAGATGATTAGGCACAATCGGGAGCCAGGCTTTATGTCTGATTTCTTCTGATTTCTTTCGAGCTTTTAACCGGATCCTGGGGCAGAGACAGCGGGCGACCATGGCATATCGTCCCCAAGCCAATGGATCGGCCGAGCGCATGGTACAGACGATCACGAGGGCACTCAAGATGTATGTTCAGGATTTGGATCAGAGGGATTGGGATGAGTACGCAGAACGACTCCCCTTCGCGATGAACACCGCCCAAGACAGGATCCGGGGTGACACCCCATTTTACTGGGTGCACGGGTGGGATGCTAGATCCACCCTAGAAGCAGCCATTCCGGTATGTAGCACCAAGAAGAGAAGCCGAGATCCAAGACGATGGCGATACCAAGTCCAGAAATATTACCGGCAAGCCAGATCCCAGGTGAACGAATGTAACGGGGTACGTAGCCCTAAGTGTATTCTGGTTATATGAAGTGTGACACTTCACACTTCAGGGGCATGACACGTCATACTCCCGGATATTTGGTACAAAATACCAAGGTCGTTCAAAGCCAACCATTGGTCAACGACATTGCATTTCTATAGGTGACTTATAGTTTGTATTAAACCCAAATTTAATCTACCTATAAATATACTCAGTTTACAATCTACCTTATTTAGGGTCACTTCGCTCTCTTTTAAATAAAAGAGGGGACCTGTGAACTACCCGTTCACTGAGAGTTTGTATACTCTCGGAAGATAACTTCCTCTAGCGCAAGATGCTGTGTGAACCCGTCACAACCTGGTAGCACTTGTAGTCAATCCACGCCATCGCGGGTAGACTACCTGAACCTCCGAAGTTCGTTGCCATGGATAGGAACGACTTCTCCCATATGAACGACTCTCAGTTCGAGTCGGTTCGGAAGATGGCAGGCATCTTCGGGATGGAGGCCCTGCAGAGCCTGGTGGTATCAACACCGGCTGAGCAGCTCGAGCGCGTCAATGCATTCGACGCGTACGAGCAGGGCCTCATCGCGCATGTGCGGGAGAACCTGCAGGCTCCGGCGGCGGAAACAAACCCGCCTCACCCGAAGCCAATACCGCTGAAGGTAAAGCCGTATGAAGGGAAGGAAGGAGAGAACCTTCACTTCAGGGTCCGAGAAGTAGAGCTCGGATGG
>NW_003307046.1:0-4272 GCF_000142945.1 Phytophthora infestans T30-4
TCGTCTGCGTCAGAGATCTGGGAAGCCGACATCTGCTGATTGGTAAAGGTAATGCGTTACCGCCCGCTGCCCGCGGAGTCAAATGTGACATCGATGTCGGCGACGCGAAACCGATCGCTCAGAGGGTGCGGAAGGTGGCACCTCAGTTCCGAGAAAAACTATCGGATCTGATTAAGGGCCTGCTGCAAGCCAAGATCATCAGTTTCTCAACGTCCCCGTGGGCATCTCCAGTGGTAATCATCATCAAGAAGAACGCGGTGGATATACGTCTGTGCATTGATTACCGGCTGGTTAACGGCTTGACTCGGTTGATGGTGTATCCGATGCCTCTAATCAATGAGCTGTTGGAAGATTTGGATAAAGTACTCTGGTACGGCTCTGTTGACATGGCCAGCGGTTTTTGGGTAGTTACTATGACGGATCGAGCTCGCGCGATATCCGCATTCATCACACCGTTTGGACTGTTCGAGTGGAACCGAATGCCGTTTGGATTGAAGAGCGCACCCCAGATCTATCAACGTCTGATCGATAACGCCCTCTATGAATTCACCCGAATACCGGAACCCGAAAAGGGTGGATCCGGGGAGGATCATACGGAAGTAGATCCATTCGAAGCAGGAGAGCCAGGGGATCCTGGGACCCCGTCTGTGTTAGGACGCAGATCTTATATCGACGACATTCTAATCCCGGCGGAATCGTGGGATCAGTTGTGCGAAAGAGTGACATCCCTACTGGAGGCGTGTACTAAGTGGAATCTCTCTATCAGTGTGGTGAAGAGTTATTGGGGGATGCGCAAGGTGGATTACTTCGGCCATCGAGTCTCCAAGGAGGGATTGGAGGCGAATCCTAAGGACCTGTCTTCGTTAGCCGGCTTGTCCTTCCCACAGTCGTACGGGCGATGCAATCCTTTTTGGGCAGTTTGAATTACTACAGTCGGTTCATCGAGGAGTACGCACTGTTTGCTGCGGTACTATATGAACTGAGAGAGGTAGATTTTGCTGCGATGACCACTCCAGCTGTCCGGATCAAAATCCAACAAGCTCTAGCTCTGGAGATGTCGGATCCACGAAGGGATCCAAGTAACACGACGCCAGAAGAGGACCTAAACCAGGAGCTGGGATCCACTCCGGGATCTAAAGAAGGAGGATCCAATCAGGATAGAGACGACGGATCAGAACATGGAACAGGCAGAATCTCGGTGGATCCGAGCTCAACACGCATTCGTGGAACTGAGGAACAGAATCGTGACCACGCCTATCCTCCGTCACTTCGATCCGGAACGTCAACCTACGGTAATAGTTTATGCCAGCGACTGGGCAGTCTTAGCAGCTCTGGTTCAAGAACATGAGGGGATCTGCTATCCAGTCACCTTCGTCAGCCGGACACTGAAGCCGAATGAACTGAACTACGGAGCGGTGGAGAAAGAGATACTCGCGCTCCTGCGCGTGTTGGATCTGAATTACAACCTGCTGGTGCGAAGATCCATCCGGATCCTGACCCGACACTCTACGCTAGCCTGGCTGTTCAAGTCGGCCGGGTTACAAGGACGTTTGGGACAGTGGGCAGCTTTACTCTCGCCTTGGACGCTGGAGATTGTGAAGTGTTCGAAAGGGGAAGACGAGATCCTGGGAGTCTTGGCCGCGAGCATCACTCCTCGAGCTAAGATGGATGAGGCGCTGACTAGGATCGCCCCTAAGAAAGAGCCCAAACGCCGGGATCCAGATCCCGATCCCGACGGTACAGGTGGATGAGGATCTATACGTCCTGAGTTTCGATGGATCCGCTCGTATACGACGCGGAGGGAGGAGCATACAGTGCAATACTGTGGAGACTGCCCGGATGGGAAGTTGTACGGGCCGGATCCACTTACGCGGAGGGCCTCACCGTCAATGAAGCGAAGTATAACGGACTTCTTCTGAGTTTGGATTTACTCAAGGGACAAGATCCAAAACGGCTGGTGATTTGTGGGGATTCAAATTTGGTAATCAGACAGGTGCGAGGTGAGATTGACTGCAAGGCCCCGGCCCTAACACTGTTACGGCAGAAAGTGATGATCCACCTGCGTGGTTGGTTGAATCACGAGTTGGTGCATGTCAAGCGAAATTGGAATGCCAGTGCGGATAGCTTGGTCGGTGCCGCTTTACGGAATCAATGTGGTGTTGAAGTGGAGAGAGAGGTCGAGCATCAGGATCTCGTTACGTTGAATCGACTAGACGAAGTGGTGGTAGTGGGATCCGGAAAAAGGACAGTCCAGGTGATGGCCGTCACTAGGTCCAGAGGAAGGATTGGATCCAGCCTCTAGATCCTCGAGGAAACATTTGTGAAGAGAGTCCGCATTGAGCGGATCCTCAAAGCACAGAACGAGGAAGCGTGGATCCTGGGGACTAAAGAAGTATCTGATGGGGGATGTACGAGACTTAAGTCGGGAGGATGCCAAATCCTACAGCATTATCGCTACGGATTACGCAGTGGATCTGAATGACTTGCTCTTCTATTGACCCCTACGAAGAGAGTCCACGAGGATCGGGATGGATTGATGAGATTGGTGATGCCAGAAACCTTTCAACAGGATGTCCTACACCACTACCACGCTAGCTTGGAAGGCGGACATCAGGGTATTGGTCGGACCTACCAACGGATCCGGGAATGTTTCCACTGGAGAGGACTATTCAAGAGCGTACAACGATATGTCAGTGAATGCGTGGATTGTGAGACAGGCAAGGGCAGGCCCACAATCGAAGGGAGTCACCTGGGATATCCAAGCGACTTACCCTTTCCAAATCATAGCCATGGATCATATCCCCTCGTTGCCCAAGTCGTTCAAAGAAAACACAGAATTGTTGATTTGGGTGGACCTGTTTACCGGATACGTGATAGCCAAAGCTAGTGCGTCTAGAACGGCGCAACCATTGCTGAATCGTACGAGGAGTGTGTCTTCCGAAGATTTGGAGCTAGCGAAATGATTAGACATGATCGGGAGCCAGGCTTTATGTCTGATTTCTTTCGAGCATTCAACCGGATCTTGGGGCAGCGACAGCGAGCTACCATGGCATATCGTCCCCAAGCTAACGGGTCGGGCCGAGCGCATGGTGCAGACGATCACGAGAGCACTCAAGATGTATGTCCAGGATTTGGATCAGAAGGATTGGGATGAGTACGCAGAGCGATTTCCCTTTCGCGATGAACACCGCCCAAGACAGGATCCGGGGTGATACACCATTTTACTTGGTACATGGGTGGGATCCCAAATCCACCCTGGAAGCGGCCATCCCAGTATGCAGCACCAAGAAGAGAAACCGAGATCCAAGGCGATGGCGATACCAAGTCCAGAAATACTACCGGCAAGCTAGATCCCAGGTGAACGAACGACTGCGGAGTGCGATACAGGATCGAGCGGATCGACACAACGAAGATGCCCGTCCACATCAAATCCAAGTGGGATCGCAGGTGTGGCTTTATTTGGATCGAGTGAAGGAAGGGTACGCCCGCAAATTGGCCCATCTATGGCATGGACCGTTTCTGGGTGAGCGAGAAGATCGGAGAACATGCGGTAAAGCTGGGAAACGGCAGGTACCGAATATCGCCTGTTCCCTGTAGTACACGTATGCAAGCTGAAGTTGGTCAAAGAATATCCAGATCGGCCGCAAACCCGTCTTTCGGTGGATGGATCCGACCGGTTAGACTTCGACGAAGTCCTCCTGTCGGAGGATAGCTGGAATGTGGATCTCGAGGCCGACGAGTTCGAGGTCGAGAAGATCACCGATATGAGATCAGGAAAGCGAACTAGATACGGGCGGATTTACCGTGAATTTCGGGTGTATTGGCGTGGATATGACGAACCCAGTTGGGTAAACGAGACAGATCTGAACTGTGGAGCATTACTCTATGATTTCTTGCGGGATCGTACGAATCGTAATAGATTCGGCGTGATGCAATGTAACCGACCAAGTAGTAAATTCGGTTAACCTGTCGGATCTGCACGTGTATAGGAAAAGCTCACTAGGTTGTAGGATCTGGCCAATGTATTATCCAGTTAAGAAGAAGCGTAGGAAGGGGATCCATGGATGTGAGTTGGATATGTCGATGGGGGGATGAAGAAGGACCCACAGGAAGGGTGTGGGCCAGGAGGGGGAGGATCGCTGATGTGAGTTGGTCACATCGGAAAGAAAGAGAAGACGAATCCACAGGGTGGATTAGGAGGAAGGAGTGAATGCTTATGCATAAGAGTGACGTTCTACGTGCGAAGAGTCCTGCTTGATCTCAAGCGCGAGC
>NW_003307047.1:0-4272 GCF_000142945.1 Phytophthora infestans T30-4
ATGTCAGCGACGCGAACCGATCGCTCAAAGGGTGCGGAAGGTGGCACCTCAGTTCCGAGAGAAACTATCGGATCTGATTAAGGGCCTGCTGCAAGCCAAGATCATCAGCTTCTCAACGTCCCCGTGGGCGTCTCCGGTGGTAATCATCATCAAGAAGAACGGGGTGGATATACGTCTGTGCATTGATTACCGGCTGGTTAACAGCCTGACTCGATTGATGGTGTATCCGATGCCTCTAATCAATGAGCTATTGGAAGATTTAGATAAAATACTCTGGTACTGTTCTCTAGACATGGCCAGTGGTTTCTGGGTGGTTACTATGACGGATCGAGCTCGCGCAATATCCGCATTCATCACACCGTTTGGCCTGTTCGAGTGGAACCGGATGCCGTTTGGATTGAAGAACGCACCCCAGATCTACCAACGCCTGATCGATAACGCCCTCTATGGATTCACCCGAATACCGGAGCCCGAAACGGGTGGATCCGGGGAAAACCATACGGAAGTGGATCCATGTAAGCGGGGGAACCAGGGGATCCCAGGACCCCGCCTGTGTTAGGACGCAGATCTTACATCGACGACATTCTAATCCCGGCGGAATCGTGGGATCAGTTGTGCGAAAGAGTGACATCCCTACTGAAGGCGTGTACTAAGTGGAATCTCTCTATCAGTGTGGTAAAGATCTATTGGGGGATGCGCAAGGTGGATTACTTAGGTCATCGAGTCTCCAAAGGAGGGATTGGAGGCGAATCCTAAGGACCTGTCTTCGTTAGCAGACTTGTCCTTCCCACAGTCGTTACGAGCGATGCAATCCTCTTGGGCAGTTTAAACTACTATAGCCGGTTCATCGAGGATTACGCACTGTTTGCTGCGGTACTCTATGAATTGAGAGAGGTAGATTTTGCTGCGATGACCACTTCAGCTGTCCGGATCAAAATCCACAAGCTCTGGCCCTGGCGATATCGGACCACGAAGGGATCCAAGTAGCACGACGCCGGAAGAGTACCTAAAAATGGAGCTGGATCCACCCCGGGACCAACGGAAAGAGGATAGAGACGGCGGATCAGAACTTGGAAAGGGTGGAGACTCGGTGGATCCGAGCTCGGCACGCGTTCGCGGAGCTAAGGAACAGGATCGCAGCGACGCCCATCCTCCGCTTTTTCGATCCGGAACGTCAACCTACGATGATAGTGTATGCCAGTGACTGGGCAGTCTCAGCAGCCTTGGTACAAGAACATGAGGGGATCTGCCATCCAGTCACCTTCGTCAGCCGGACGCTAAAGCCGAATGAGCTGAATTACGGAGCAGTGGAGAAGGAGATACTCGCGCTCTTGCGCGTGTTGAATCTGAATTACAACCTGTTGGTGGCAAGATCCATCCGGATCCTGACTCGACACTCTACGCTAGCTTGGTTGTTCAAGTCGGCCGGTTTACAAGGACGTTTGGGACATGGGCAGCTTTACTCTCACCTTGGACACTGGAGATTGTGAAATGTTCGAAAGAAGAAGACGAGATCCTGGGAGTGTTGGCCGCGAGCATCACACCCAGAGCCGAGATAGACAAAGCGCTGACTAGGATCGCTCCTAAGAAAGAGCCCAAACGCCGGATCCAGATCCGGATCCCGACGGTACAAGTGGATGAGGATCTGTACGTCCTAAGTTTCGATGGATCCGCTCGCGTACGATGCGGAGGAGGAGCATACAGCGCAATACTGTGGAGACTGCCCGGATGGGAAGTTGTACGGGCCAGATCCACTTATGCGGAGGGCCTCACCGTCAATGAAGCAGAGTATAACGGGCTCCTGCTGGGTTTGGATCTACTAAAGGACAGGATCCAAAAAGGCTGGTGATTTGTGGGGATTTAAACTTGGTAATCAGACCGGTGCAAGGGTGAGATTGACTGCAAGGCCCCGGCCCTAACGCTGTTACGGCAGAAAGTGATGGTCCACCTGCGTGGTTGGATGAATCACGAGTTGGTGCATGTCAAGCGAGATTGGAATGCCAGTGCAGATAGCTTGGCCAGTGCCGCTTTACGGAATCAATGTGGTGTCGAAGTGGAGATAGAGGCCGAGCATCAGGATCTCGTTATGTTGAACCGACTAAATGAGGTGGTGGTGGTTGGATCCGGAAAAAGGACAGTCCAGGTAATGGCTGTCACTAGGTCCAGAGGAAGGATTGGATCCAGCCCCCAGATTCTCGATGAAACATTTGTGAAGGGAGTCCGCATTAAGCGGATCCTTAAAGCACAGAACAAAGAAGCGTGGGATCTTGTGAATATAAAAAAAAATAAGTGCGTGGGGGGGTGTAAGAGGGCCTGAAGTCCGGGAGGATATCCATTTCCTACAGTAATTATCCCTAGCATTACGCAGTGGATCTGAATGACTTGCTCTTCTATTGCCCCCCTACGCAAGAGAGTCAACGAGGGTCGGGATGGATTGATGAGACTGGTGATGCCGGAAACCTTACAACAGGATGTCCTACATCACTATCACGCTAGTTTAGAAGGTGGACATCAGGGACTTGGTCGGACCTACCAACGGATCCGGGAATGTTTCCACTGGAGCGGACTATTCAAGAGCGTGCAACGATATGTCGGTGAATGTATGGGTTGTGAGACAGGCAAGGGCAGGCCCACAATCGAAGGGGAGTCACCCGGGAATGTCCAAGCGACTTACCCTTTCCAAATCATAGCCATGGATCACATCCCCTCGTTGCCCAAGTCGTTCAAAGGAAACACAGAATTGTTGATCTGGGTGGATCTGGTTACCGGATACGTGATAGCCAAAGCTAGTGCGTCTAGAACGGCACAAACCATTGCCGAATCGTACGAGGAGTGCGTTTTCCGAAGCTTTGGAGCTAGTGAGATGATTAGGCATGATCGGGAGCCAGGCTTTATGTCTGATTTCTTTCGAGCTTTCAACCGGATCCTGGGGCAGAGACAGCGGGCAACCATGGCATATCGTCCCCAAGCTAACGGATCGGCCGAACGCATGGTGCAGACAATCACGAGGGCACTCAAGATGTACGTCCAGAATTTGGATAAGAGGGATTGGGATGAGTACGCAGAACGACTCCCCTTCGCGATGAACACCGCCCAAGACAGGATCCGGGGTGACACCCCATTTTACTTGGTACATGGGTGGGATCCCAAATCCACCCTAGAAGCGGTCATTCCGGTATGTAGCACCAAGAAGAGAAGCCGAGATCCAAGACGATGGCGATACCAAGTCCAGAAATATACCGGCAAGCCAGATCCCAAGTGAACGAACGGCTGCGGAGTGCGATACAAGATCGAGCTCATCGACACAACGAAGACGCCCGTCCACATCAAATCCAAGTGGGATCGCAGGTGTGGCTTTATTTAGATCGGGTGAAGGAAGGGTATGCCCACAAATTGGCCCATCTATGGCACGGACCGTTCCGGGTGAGCGAAAAAATAGGGGAACGTGCGGTGAAGTTGGAAACGGCAGGTACCGAATATCGCTTGTTCCCTGTAGTACACGAATCCAAGCTGAAGTTGGTCAAAGAATATCCGGATCGGCCGCAGATCCGTCTTTCGGTGGATGGATCCGATCGCGTCGACTTCGACGAAGACCTCCTACCGGAAGATAGCTGGAATGTGGATCTCGAAGCCGACGAGTTCGAAGTCGAGAAGATCACCGATATGAGGTCAGGGAAGCGAACTAGATACGGGCGGATTTACCGTGAATTTCTGGTGTATTGGCGTGGATATGACGAGCCCAGTTGGGTAGACGAGGCAGATCTGAACTGTGGAGCATTACTCTATGATTTCTTGAGGGATCGTACGAATCGTAACAGATTCGGCGTGATGTAGTCTCATGAAGAAGAGTAGGGAGGGGACCCATGGATGTGAGTTGGTCATGTCGATGGGAGGATGAAGAAGGGCCCACAGGAAGGGTGTGGGCCAGGAGGAGGCGGATCGCTGATGTGAGTTGGTCACATCGGAAAGAAAGAGAAGACGAATCCACAGGGGAAGGGTGGATTAGGAGGAAGGAGTGAATGTTTATGCATAAGAGTGACGTTTTTCGTGTGAGGAGTCCTGCTTGATCTCAAGCACGAGCTTTCAAGGGCCCGAACTATACTGACCCAATTGAAACTGGGTCGTTGGCGCTAGATCCGGATGAAATCCAAGCGTGGATCCAGCCGGATCCGGAATCCAGCCCAGATCCAGGTGTACACTGAAAGGGTGGATCCCGCCCAGATCCAGGTGTACACTGAAAGGGTGGATCCAGCTCAGATCCAGGTGTACGCT
>NW_003307048.1:0-4274 GCF_000142945.1 Phytophthora infestans T30-4
TAGTTTGAGGACGCAGCTTGGCTGATCCTCGGCGACGATACTGGATCCATAGTACGCGACCTTTCTCCGGTGATGGACTTAACTCTGGCAAAGAGGTCCCGCGTCGCGGATACTATGAGATCCAGGTCTAGCTCGAAGTTATCCTCTGCGTCGAACACACCAGCTACGATGCCTGACTCCGTAAGCAGACGTAATAGATCTTTGACTGCCACCAACTTGTTCGCCGTTTTCGTTGGTGCTCCCACCGGTTCCCTTGGATCTTCGATCTGTCGTGGATTCAGGATCTGCATGACAGGATCTTGATGCAGGAAATCGCGTAGAGCTTGGTGGCGATACACAAACTCGAGATCCTTGTCGGACCAGCTTGACCTGGATCCAGCTTGGTCTTCTTCCGACTCTGGAGCTTGCATCTTCTTCCGCGTAGTCTTACTCGTTTTCGTTTTCTTTCTTGTTTCTTCGACTAGCGGGCTTGGGCTTAGGTACGGTGTTGGCTTAACCGATGCATCTGCAAATGCATACCGTTTCGCCTTCACTTTCCCTTGTTTTGTTAGCGGATCTTGACTTGCGTCAAGATCCGCAGGGGTTCCCCGAGGGGACCTGGGGGAGGATAGAGAGGTTTCTCTTCTAGATCCGGATCCGGATCCACCTCGCTTCCGTCGCCAGAGTTCCTCCCAAAACTCCATCGATCCGCGGATCTTGTTTCATTCAGCAGCGTCTTCGTCGATCCGACCTCCGACGACGCCTCTTCCCCTGGCTCAATCTTCACTTGAGCATCTTCTAGGGACTCACGGTGAAATCCCGAGTCACCAAAAGATCCGGGCACGCGCACCATTGTGGTGTAGCGGGATCAGCAAATCTGCGAGATTGCCGGTTCCAACTTACCAATTGCACCCAGACACCGACTAACGGAGGGGGTCCCCCGATGATCCGTGTTCTGCTGAACTTTCCTCACCATGTGTACCCGTCGGTAGGGCGGGATCTTGCTCTCTCGGTAACTTCCGAAGCGTTCAAGTGGTGAAGCTTGAGCGTCTTGGCGAGACGTGGGGATGGGGTGGAGCAGCAGTGGAAAATCTTCACTCTGCGTCCGTGGATGGTTCCGTATCCTAAGCGAATATTCGAGCTTATGGATCCGGGGCCTAGATCGTGGATCTGGCCGTAGGGTTGCCTTGCGGGTGTGTTCCCTTGCCTTTGTAGTTCCTTTGCGTCGTACTTGCCGCCTCCTGTGACGGGATCTTGAGAGTTGAGAACCTCTAGGGTGTAACCGACCAAGTAGTAAATTCGGTTAACCTGTCGGATCTGCACGTGTATAGGAAAGCTCACTAGGTTGTAGGATCTGGCCAATGTATTATCCAGTTATCGCTACCAACACTAGATTCGCAATCCTAACCTTCACGGAGCTCGTACGGCCAATGTAGTTCCGGTTCTTGAGGGCAGAAAGGCACTTGCGTGTTACTGTGCAAATTGAGGACTGTATTGATACTTAAGCCTATACCTGCCTGGATTTCTACCTTCTATGTCTTTCACTTGCTAAATCCCTTACCAGGCTCGGCTGCATGTCCCTTCTTCCCTTGACCCATCACCCCAGCTGTATTATCTTCAGATCCACCGGATCCATGGCGTAATCATTATGGTCACCCTATTATGGGTACACTCATCGGGATCCAGGTCGCTTGGATCCACTTCACTGTAAGTGTACACTCGTCGTGGATCTGAGCTCTCCAATCATCCAACATCATCTCGCAACCGTCGGTGATCTCCATTGTCCCACGAAAGTTCGAGATCCACTGCATCCCCCATCCCTATACTCTGGATCCAGGTCCCTCAAGACGGGATCTCTCTCCTTGGATCTCGAACTCGGAAGTATGTGGATTCGGGGTATCTCGCGGTGGACTTGACTCCTCGTTAGCCGTGGCTACTAGATTCAATCTTCAGAGGGCAGCGACATTCTTCCTGCATAGGATTCACACCGATCCACTCTTGTATAGTATATCTCCATATTCTCATCTTGGTGAATCCCAGGTAAGGGTGGATCCGAGATAAGTCTTGGTGGATCTTGTCTTCCCGTACATCGCTCATACCAGATCCATCGTCATTCCATACGGGGTGCCGCTCGTCATGGCTAATCCACCACAGGCAACTTGCATCCGTGCCACCAACCCAAATCCTCTCTAATCACTTGAAATTGTCACTGATTCGGGATAGTGACCTCGCGTCAGGCCCATTCTCTTATTTCTGAGAAAGCACTTTACCACAGTTCCAATGGTGGGTCGAGTGTGCAAAAAGGCAGTTCAAGCTGCATTCGGGGTTAGCAGTAACACCCTACCTAGTAAGTGATCAATAACGTTCTGCAACTGGAAAAGTCACTAATTTGTTTTTTCTCCTCAGATATCGTGGAATAATCTCAATTAATAAATTCAACGTACCTGATCACAAGCATAACGGGAATAAATTCGCCCAAGTTATTAACCGTGATGGTATCGCAAGCTGATTTCGTGGATATGCAAATGAAGTTGGAGAAACTGTACCAATTCGTTTTCGTCATCAGTCAACAGTGAACGGACAGATAAAATTGCAGTACACTAAACAACATTTCTTGCTGCTACCGTCACATGGTACGTGGTGTAGTGGGATCAGCAAAATCTGCGAGATTGCCAGATCCAACTTACCAACTGCGCCCAGACACCGACTAACGGAGGGGGTCCCCCGATGATCCGTGTTCTGCTGAACTTTCCTCACCTTGTGTACCCGTCGGTAGGGCGGGATCTTGCTCTCTCGGTAACTTCCGAAGCGTTCAAGTGGTGAAGCTTGAGTGTCTTGGCGAGACGTGGGGATGGGGTGGAGCAGCAGTGGAAGATCTTCACTCTGCGTCCGTGGATTGTTCCGAATCCTAAGCGAATATTTGAGCTTATGGATCCGGGGCCTAGATCGTGGATCTGGCCGTAGGGTTGCCTTGCGGGTGTGTTCCCTTGCCTTTGCGTTTTCCTTTGCGTTGTACTTGCCGCCTCCTGTGACGGGATCTTGAGAGTTGAGAGTCTCTAGGGTATAACCGACCAAGTAGTAAATTCGGTTAACCCGTCGGATCTGCACGTGTATGGGAAAGCTTACTAGGTTGTAGGAGCTGGCCAATGTATTATCCAGTTATCACTACCAACACTAGATTCGCAATTCCCAACCTTCTCCTAGCTCGCACGGCCAATGTAGTTCCGGTTCATGAGGGCAGGAAGACACTTGCGTGTTATCGTGCAAATAGAAGTCTGTATTGATATTTAAGCCTATACCTGCCTGGATTTCTACCTTCTATGTCTTTCTTCTGCTAAATCCCTTACCAGGCTCGGCTGCATGTCCCTTCTTCCCTTGACCCATCATCCCAGCTGTGTTATCTTCAGATCCACCGGATCCATGACGTAATCATCATGGTCACCCTATTATGGGTACACTCATCCGGATCCAGGTCGCTTGGATCCACCTCACTGTTAATGTACACTCGCCGTGAATCCGAGCTCTTCATCATTCACATCATCTTGCACCGTCTGTGATTCCATGGCCCACGAAAGTTCCAGATATACTGCATCCCTCATCCCTGTACCCTGGATCCAGGTCCCTCAAGGCGGGATCCTCCCTCCATGGATCCGAACTCGGAAGTATGGGATCCGGGGTACCTCGCGGTGGATCTTGACTCCTCATTAGCCGTGGCTACTACGTCATTTCATACGGGGTGCTGCTCGTCATGGCTAATCCACCACCGGCAACTTGCATCCGTGCCACCAACCCAAATCCTCTCTAATCACTTGAAATTGTCACTGATTCGGGATAGTGACCCCGCGTCAGGCCCATTCTCTTATTTCTGAGAAAGCACTTCACCACAATCGCCTCCTGTACGTTGTCGGCGCTGCACAACAGCGTTCACGGCGTGCATTACCAGCATCCACAACCGCTTTCTCCCCTTCGTGACACATGTCTCCCGCCAAGCGTACCGGCAAATCGTCGGGCAAGGCCTCATCCACCACACCTCCGGTCAGTCCGTCTTCCATGTCGCCCACCGATCTGCGGGTTCTAGCCCAGGCGCTTTCCGATCAGGTGCAAACCCTGACGGCGGAGCTCCAGACTGCTCAAGATGCTCAAGACCAAGCTGCGTCTCTGCACACTACCCAACTTCAGACCTTGCGAGCCCAAATCCATGACCAGGATATGGAGATCCAGGGTTGGGAGCACCGTGCGGCCTCTCGGTCGCAGGACCTGCGACTCTTGTTGGCTGATCAGGCGGTCGAGATCCG
>NW_003307049.1:0-4278 GCF_000142945.1 Phytophthora infestans T30-4
TTCGTTGGTATGGGGGGCGAAGATGAGGATCATGAGGGCGGATAAGCACAACCTGGATCGAGCCCGGGGAAACCTGGGAACTGCCAGATCGGTTAAGGTGGGTGGAACATGAGAAACTGTGGGTCACTCGGGGCGAGAAATGGGTGCCGACCGTAATCCAGGGACCAGGTCGATCGCAATACCTCCAGGTCACGAACGTCAGCGACAAGAGACTATTACTGGACCATTATGAGGAGATCGGACGATGGTTGGCGAAGGACGGTATCCCTAGGCGACCTGGATATGTGTCAGTGGGATCCCGCCGCTACAAAGAATGGCAGAATCTGGTGTACGAGGCGACTACCGAGATCGAATCCCTCGGAGAGGTGGAGCTCCCGGCGGAGCCAACTGGCCCCTTGGTTGATCGGCCTTCATATCCAACTCCGCGAAAGATCCTGCAGAGGGATCGACGGGTTGAGATCCAAGCAATAGAGGTTGGATCCACGACGGGGGACGATCCCCAGAGTCGGCCCTTAGATAACGCAGGGTCGGTGGATGAAGGATTGCAGAGGGCTAAAGCCGAACAGCCGGATCCCGCTGATCCACAAGTGGATCCAAGCTTTCCATTGGATAAAGTGCCTGGATCCCTATCGAGAGTGGCAACACTAGTCAAACCAGAACCGTCGGGCTTAAACTCGTTAGAGGACCGACTAGATCCAACTGGTGGTTTCCCTGATACCAGGGTACCTGATCCCCCGAAGACAGAAGGACTGCCAGGCGAAAGAGGGTCGCGGTGTTTGGATCCAATGGTGGATCCAACGAAGACGGAAGATGAGCAAGTCTGTTACCATGAAGGCGGGGATCTACACGCCGAGGATCTGGGAGAAGGCATGGTGGTGATCCCGGAGGTACCACTGACCACAGAGGAGGTCACGATTGATGACATCCAAGTGGATCCAGGGGCGAATGAACCTGCTGAAGTGGATCGTCTGCGTCAGAAAATCTGGGAGAGCCGACATCTGCTGATTGGTAAAGGTAATGCGTTACCGCCCGCTGCCCGCGGAGTCAAATGTGACATCGATGTCGGCGACGCGAAACCGATCGCTCAGAGGGTGCGGAAGGTGGCGCCTCAGTTCCGAGAAAACTATCGGATCTGATTAAAGGCCTGCTGCAGGCCAAGATCATCAGTTTCTCAACCCCCCCCGTGGGCATCCCCAGTGGTAATCATCATCAAGAAGAACGGGGTGGATATACGTCTGTGCATTGATTACCGGCTGGTTAACGGTCTGACTCGATTGATGGTGTATCCGATGCCTCTAGTCAATGAGCTGTTGGAAGATTTGGATAAAGTACTCTGGTACTGCTCTCTTGACATGGCCAGCGGTTTTTGGGTAGTTACTATGACGGATCGAGCTCGCACGATATCCGCATTCATCACACCGTTTGGCCTGTTCGAGTGGACCCGGATGCCGTTTGGATTGAAGAACGCACCCCAGATCTACCAACGCCTGATCGATAACGCCCTCTATGGGTTCACCCGAATACCGGAGCCCGAAACGGGTGGATCCGGGGAAGGCCATACGGAAGTGGATCCATTCGAAGCGGGGGAGCCAGGGGATCCTGGGACCCCGTCTGTGCTAGGACGCAGATCTTACATCGACGACATTCTAATCCCGGCGGAATCGTGGGACCAGTTGTGCGAAAGAGTGACATCCCTACTGGAGGCGTGTACTAAGTGGAATCTCTCTATCAGTGTGGTAAAGAGCTATTGGGGGATGCGCAAGGTGGATTACTTAGGCCATCGAGTCTCCAAGGAGGGATTGGAGGCGAATCCTAAGGACCTGTCTTCGTTAGCGGACTTGTCCTTCCCACAGTCGTTACGGGCGATGCAATCTTTCTTGAACTACTACAGTCGGTTTATCGAGGATTACGCACTGCTTGCTGCGGTACTATATGAGTTGAGGGAGGTAGGCTTTGCTGCAATGACTACTCCAGCTGTCCGAATCAAAATCCAACAAGCTCTGGCCTTGGAGCTGTCGGATCCACGAGGGGATCCAAGTAGTACGATGCCAGAAGAAGACCTAAAACAGGAGCTGGATCCCCCCCCCGGGATCAAAGGAAAGAGGATCCAATCAGGATAGAGACGACGGATCAGAACTCGGAAGAGGTGGAGCTTCGGTGGATCCGAGCTCAACACGCATTCGTGGAGTTGAGGAGCAGGATCGCAACCACACCTATCCTCCGGCATTTCGATCCGGAACGTCAACCTACGGTGATAGTTTATGCCAGTGACGGGGCAGTCTCAGCAGCTTTGGTACAAGAACATGAATGGATTTGTCATCCAGTCACCTTCGTCAGCCGGACACTGAAGCCGAATGAACTGAACTACGGAGCGGTGGAGAAAGAGATACTCGCGCTTCTGCGCGTACTGGATCTCATTATAACCTGCTGGTGGGAGATCATCCGGATCCTGACGCGACACTCTACGCTAGCTTGGCTGTTCAAGTCGGCCGGGTTACAAGGACGTTTAGGACAGTGGGCAGCTTTACTCTCGCCTTATACACTGGAGATTGTAAAATGTTCGAAAGGGGAAGACGAGATCCTGGGAGTCTTGGCCGCGAGCATCACACCTCGAGCTAAGATGGACGAGGCGCTGACTAGGATCGCTCCTAGGAAAGAACCCGATCCCGACGGTACAAGTGGATGAAGATCTATACGTCCTGAGTTTCGATGGATCCGCTCGTGTACGACGCGGAGGGGGAGTATACAGTGCAACACTGTGGAGACTGCCCGGATGGGAAGTTGTACGGGCCAGATCCACTTACGCGGAAGGCCCCACCGTCAATGAGGCGGAGTATGACGGGCTCCTTCTGGGTTTGGATTTACTAAAGGGACAAGATCCGAAAAGGTTGGTGATTTGTGGGGATTCAAATTTGGTAATCAGACAGGTGCGAGGCGAGATTGACTGCAAGGCCCCGGCCCTAACACTGTTACGGCAGAAAGTGATGATCCACCTGCGTGGTTGGATGAATCACGAGTTGATGCATGTCAAGCGAGATTGGAATGCCAGTGCGGATATCTTGGCCAGTGCCGCTTTACGGAATCAATGCGGTGTTGAGGTCGAGAGAGAGGCCGAGCATCAGTATCTCGTTACGTTGAACCGACTAGACGAAGTGGTGGTAGTTGGATCCGGGAAAAGGACAGTCCAGGTGATGGCAGTCACTAGGTCCAGAGGAAGGATTTGATTCAGTCCCCAGATCATCGAGGAAACATTTGTGAAGAGAGTCCGCATTGGGCGGATCCTCAAAGCACAGGACGAGGAAGCGTGGATCCTAGGACTAAAGAAGTATCTGATAAGGGATGTACGAGACCTGAGTCGGGAAGATGCCAAATCCTACAGCATTATCGCTACGGATTACGCGGTGGATCGGAATGACTTGCTCTTCTATTGCCCCCCTACGAAGAGAGTCAACGAGGATCGAGATGGATTGATGAGACTGGTGATGCCGGAAACCTTACAACAGGATGTCCTACACCACTATCACGCTAGCTTGGAAGGCGGACATCAGGGTATTGGTCGGACCTACCAAAGGATCCGGGAATGTTTTCACTGGAGGGGACTATTCAAGAGCGTACAACGGTATGTCGGGGAATGTGTGGATTGTGAGACAGGCAAGGGCAGGCCCACAATCGAAGGGGAGTCACCTGGGAATATCCAAGCGACTTACCCTTTCCAAATCATAGCCATGGATCATATCCCCTCGTTGCCCAAGTTGTTCAAAGGAAACACAGAATTGTTGATTTGGGTGGACCTGTTTACCGGGTACGTGATAGCCAAAGCTAGTGCGTCTAGAACGGCGCAAACCATTGCTGAATCGTACGAGGAGTGTGTCTTCCGAAGATTTGGAGCTAGCGAAATGATTAGACATGATCGGGAGCCAGGCTTTATGTCTGATTTCTTTCTAGCATTCAACCGGATCCTGGGGCAGCGACAGCGAGCAACCATGGCATATCGTCCCCAAGCTAACGGGTCGGCCGAGCGCATGGTGCAGACGATCACGAGAGCACTCAAGATGTATGTCCAGGATTTGGATCAGAGGGATTGGGATGAGTACGCAGAACGACTCCCCTTCGCGATAAACACCGCCCAAGACAGGATCCGGGGTGATACCCCGTTTTACTTGGTACATGGGTGGGATCCCAAATCTACCCTGGAAGCGGCCATCCCAGTATGCAGCACCAAGAAGAGAAACCGAGATCCAAGGCGATGGCGATACCAAGTCCAGAAATACTACCGGG
>NW_003307050.1:0-4287 GCF_000142945.1 Phytophthora infestans T30-4
GGACCCACTTCACTGTAAGTTTGCACTCGTCGTCGATCTGATGCTCTCCCATCATCCAACATCATCTCGCAACCGTCTGTGATCTCCATTGTCCCACGAAAGTTCGAGATCCACTGTATCCATCATCCCTATACCCTGGATCCAGGTCCCTCCAGGCGGGATCCTCCCTCCTTGGATCCGAACTCGGAAGTATGGGATCCGGGGTACCTCGCGGTGGATCTTGACTATTCATTAGCCGTGGCTACTAGATCCACCTTCAGAGGGCACCGACCATCCTTCCTTCATAGGATCCACACTCGATCCACTCTTGTATAGTATATCCCATATCCATCTTAGTGAATCCAGGTAAGGGTGGATCCGAGGTAAGTCTTGGTGGATCTTGCCTTCTCGAACGTCGCTCATATCGGATCCATCGTCATTCCATACGGGGTGCTGCTCGCCATGGCTAATCCACCACAGGCAACTTGCATCCGTGCCAGCCAACCCAAATCCTCTCTAATCACTTGAAATTGTCACTGATTCGGGATAGTGACCCCGCGTCAGGCCCATTCTCTGATTTCTGAAAAAGCACTTCACCACAATCGCCTCCTGTACGTTGTCGGCGCTGCACAACAGCGTTCACGGCGTGCATTACCAGCATCCACAACCGCTTTCTCCCCTTCGCGACACATGTCTCCCGCCAAGCGTACCGGCAAATCGTCGGGCAAGGCCCCATCCACTACCCCTCCGGTCAGTCCGTCTTCTATGTCGCCCACGGATCTGCGGGTTCTAGCCCAGGCTCTTTCCGATCAGGTGCAAACCCTGACGGCGGAGCTCCAGACGGCTCAAGATGCCCAAGACCAAGCTGCGTCCCTACACGCTACCCAACTTCAGACCTTGCGGGCCCAAGTCCATGACCAGGCTATGGAGATCCAGGGATGGGAGCACCGTGCGGCCTCTCGGTCGCAGGACCTGCGACTCCTGTTGGCTGATCAGGCGGTCGAGATCCGCGACCTGACCGGACGGCTAGATCGCGCCTCCCGTCAACGAGACGTTATGCGAGATGACAACGACCATCTCCTTAGGGAGATGGCACTCGCCGGATCTGAGATCCACCAACTCCAATCCCGGATCCACGACCTCGAGCGGGATCTGGAGGATTCCCAGACTGCTAGGGCAGCTGCGGATGCGAGCTTGGACCGTCTCCGTGACGAGTTGCGTCTGACCCAGGAGGAGGTGGTGACCAACGACTATGTGGGATCCACCCATGGCGGATCCGCCTTAGGGTCGGCGCGTGGAGGGTCCCCCGCGCCAAATCCACCTCCCTCATCGCCGGATGTAGCCCTGGCTCAACTCTCTGAGGAGTTGCAAGACACCAAGAAGTCGCTCGAGAGGGCGTCTGCCGGACGAGATTACGCGCTTGAAGAATTCGTGCGTATGACTCGATTGCGCGACGAGATCCGATCGAAACTGGCGGACAGCGAACTCCAGCGGGACAAGGCGGCTACCGAGTGGGCGGATGCCAAGCGTACGCAAACGGAGCTGGAATCCAAGCTTCGCCGCACGAGTACGTGGATCCTCTTTTAGCCTTCGCTAGTAACTCCATATTCACTTGTTATTGTCAATCTAGGTGACAAATTGAAGGAAGCAGATGCGACCACCGCGAAACTCCAGGATCAACTCTCCGCAGCCCAAACTCAGCAGCAACAGCTGATCCTGGAGCGCGATCGTGGCTTGTCGGAGCGGGATTTGGCACGTCGACGACTGGCGCTGGTGACAGCTGCCGTTTCGAATCCACTTCCCCCCTTGTCGGGGCCCTCTCAGGCTGCTAGCGTCTCTGCCCCTCTTCCGACTGTAAGTGGGGCGGATTCGTCGGCTGCGAAACGCCCGCGTAGTGCATCTCCCGCTCCTAGCACCGGATCTTCCCGTCCCCATAAGCAGGCCCGAGCTTCCCCGAAAACCAAGCCCAAAACGACTCCGGTCTCTAAATCGGCTCCGCAAGCGGGATCCACTTCTAAATCGGCTCCGCAAGCGGGATCCACTTCGGTGTCCAAGGCGGGATCTACACCCGCGTCCAAGACTTCCGCTTCCCCCTCGAAGTTGGGTACCGGATCCAAGTCTGGATCCACCGCTAGATCCCAGTCTACCTCGGCGTCCAAGACTGGATCTGCCGCTACGTCCAAAGCGGGAGTGGGATCCAAGGCTGGATCCACTGCTGCTACGTCAAAATCTGGATCCGGACTCAAGACTGGGTCTACGGCGTCCAAGACTGGATCCGTTGCTCTATCCAAAACAGGAACAGCGGTGTCCAAGTCCGGATCGACGGCCAAAACGGGATCTACGTCCAAGACGGGATCCACCGCTGGTCCTTCGGTGACGACGCCGGCCGTTCCCCGGCCAGCCTCCATCGGCCATCCGCCAGCTGGACCCGGGAAGGGGAAAGCTAAACGTGTTATTCCCCCGGGATGTGGACTTGGCAGCTCGGAGGACGACGAGGATGAGGCGTCAGACTGGTCTGACGGCTCAGGGCCTCCTAACCGATCGTCGTCGAAGCATACGTCGTCTTCCGGCCCGTATCCCTTCACTCTGAGCGATGAGGACGATGACGACGATGACGACGGGAGTCCAGAGGATTCGGAGGAGGCTCAAGCCGCTGAGGATGCCTTGGAGGAAGACACGCGACGGGCTCTGTCCCAATCCCGATCCAAAGCCCGGCGGAGATCCCTCTCGACGCCGCCTCCACAAGTCGCTGGCACAGCCGGATCCGGAGGCGACACTGCGGATCCGCGATCCAAGTCGACAGTGACGGCGGATCGGGTAGTGATGGTGGGAGAGGGTCGCCTCGTGGTGGCGGACTCCTCGGATCTGGTGGAGGGGGGTCGCCTGGTGGCGGATCTCCCGGATCTGGTGGAGGGGGGTCACCTCATGGTGGTAGATCTCCAGGATCGCCTCATGGTGGCGGATCCCCGGGATCATCTCACGGTGGCGGATCCCCTGGATCCGTCTTGATCCCCGCTCCCCCTAACTCGTCACTGCCAGGGATGCTCCCCGTGGCTCCGTTTGGTCCGGATGCCGCTTTCATTCCTGGTAGACGTGCTCCCGTGGCCTTCGCTACCAGAGACATCGAGCCTTGGTCAGCCAAGAAATTAAACCGAGTCGCGGTCATCTCCATGAAGATCACGGTCCTGTTTTCGGAGTTGCCTTTTCGGGCTGAGTGGATATTCCCTCGGACAGCGGACGCCATCCCGAGGGCCGGGTACGTGGATTCACTCATCACCAGACCTCTCGTGGAAGAACTGACAAGTGCTGCCCCGTGGGATACGCTGGTCACCACACCGGTGGATCCGGTTAGCTTCAGGGGTGATGTGCGTGGGCGACTCGGGGTATTTGTTCGGGCGCTCCGGGATTTCGCCTCCAAGCACCGAGTTGCTATATGGGAGGGCACTCACCGGTTCCCCATCTCTCGGAATCAACGGCAGGGTTCGACTTGGTTGTCCAACTTCAACAAGCAGCGTGGTAACCGACGTAGCCATGCGGGCCGAGCTTGGAAGAAAGTTCTCGTGATCCTCGTGTTGGCGATCCAGGACGGTTGGTGTGACGTGGATGTTTTGTTGGATCCATCCTTCTTGCATCTCCCCTGACGTGGGGATAAGGTGGCTTGGTTTCCGGGATCCGTATCCCGTCAAGCCAACTTGGAGGATCCCAACCTCCATCGCCCAGAACCCACGAGCCTATTGGAAGCCTTGCGAGAGATCGACGAAGCCGAGCCTTGGCGTATCCAGTTTCGCGGGGACTTGAGCCAACACCCAGGACGCCAGATCCAGCGTCTAGTGGGCAAGTTCTTCAACGTTCAGCCCAAGACTACCTGATCCTCATCACTCTTTGACGTCACGCCCCCAGTTTCCCTCGTTGGTTGAGAAATCTAGTCCGGGCCTTTCAGTGTACACCTGGATCTGGGCAGGATCCACCCTTTCAGTGTACACCTGGATCTGGGCGGGATCCACCCTTTCAGCGTACACCTGGATCTGGGCGGGATCCACCCTTTCAGTGTACACCTGGATCTGGGCGAGATCCCGGATCCAGTTGGATCCGCTGGATCTGGATTTCATCCGGATCTAGCGCCAATGATCCAGGTTCAATCGGGTCAGTATAGTTCGGGCCCTTGAAAGCTCGTGCTTGAGATCAAACAGGACTCCTCGCACGTAAAACATCACTCTTATGCATAACCATTCACTCCTTCCTCCTAATCCACCCTTCCCCTGTGGATTCGTCTTCTCTTTCTTTCCGATGTGACCAACTCACATCAGC
>NW_003307051.1:0-4287 GCF_000142945.1 Phytophthora infestans T30-4
TTTTAAAACCAACACCATCTCGAATAGGCGGAGGGTTTTTATCGATCCATTTGGGATTCCTGTTCCACCAGCGGCCTGTAGGGTCGAGTTTCAACCCGAGTTTTATCAATCAAGTCCTTTATCCTTCGAAATGATACTAACCTTTGTCAAATCAAGTACCCTATCGAGCCTTTTTCCCCCGATATGGTTGGCTTTTAAGCTCGTGAAAGTGTTATTACCAGCTGCCCTCACGTTCTGACTGCCCGATGCTTGTGGTGTCCGGGGCTTCCTATGGTGCTTCTTGTGCTTCTTTGTGCTTCTTGGATTTCTTTGCCCGGTGACCAATAGGGCTCGACGAGCGACGACGCCTGCGGCGTTGCTGTTCCCCTGAAGCCGAAGCTGAGGTGGAAGGTCCCCAGAATCCACCGATGAATGCCGCAAAGTGTTGTGATACCTCGGCGGCAAAGATTCAGCACTCATCTCATCGTCGGAACCGAATATTTCCGCATGAAGGCTAGTCGTCTTGGTAGAAGGATGAGCATCTTCTTCCGCCAGGTCAGAACCGGAAAGGCTACCCGCTGCGTTCCCTGACAGAGAAATGGGATCCGAGAGCGACCCAGCAGCAGGATTCGTCGAGCCGGTGGATGGTGCAGAACTATCACCAGGCCCTAAGACCTCGTCGTCAGAAGCGTCGAGGTCCTTGAGCAGCTGGGCGGTCGTAGTGCGAGCAGTCGCAGTAGATCTCCGGATGGGACGCCCGGAAGGAGACGTCAGCGCGGCCGAGCTCGCAGGGAGAGACGGTCTGGGAACACGCACAGCCGGAGTCACAAGGTCGGTCGGTGGGGTAGATACACTAATACCCCGAGACGCAGAGACCTCGGCTGAGACGTGAGATGATCGAGACCTAGATGACAACCGGGAGTGCACAGCCTCCGTTGACACGACGCTGGGAGGTACGCTCGGCTGGAGCAACTCAGCCGATCTAGGCGATATTGACACAGGTGCACATATACTCGCAACCAGGACAAGCAGTTAAGCCATGACATCAGAAGAGGACATCGACGATGGTTGGGTAGCCATGACTGACGACGTCACAGATGACCAGAAGACGGAGGTCCCACCAGAGTCGCCGAGCCAGACGCAGGAACTGTATCGTCGGCAGGCACAGACATGTCAAACTCGTACTCGGCTTCGCTCGAAGCTTCATCTTCGCGAGTGGAGACGGCTGGCTGTGTAGGAGAACTCAACTGAAGGTGACGAACCGGACTTACATTCGGCGTCGAGAGGGGTTTCTCTCTGTCGGGCACAGCCACCTGATGAGAGCTCAAGCGCAAAAGCGCACTGACAGCATCGAGTCCCTCTTCCCCTGGAAGCGGGCAAGCGTACGGCTGATGCGGAGGCGGCACCGGCGAACGGTGACGAGGACCAGCAGCAGTCCGAGACTTCGGATTCGCATAACGCCGAAGCCGTTGCCTAGATGTCAAGTCAGCCAATGGAGCACGACGAAGCTGAGCGATAGTAGGCACGGATTGATTCACAGCCGTCGCTGATCTCACAAGAGCCATAGCCGAGCCCACCTAAGAGGTCATAGAAGAAGCCGGAACTACTAAGGGTGCGGAATTCCGTGGCTGAACACTGATATCAACAGTTGGTCCAGCAGAAGAACCTACTGCTGAGGCATCTTGACGGGGATGGATAATCAACTCTAGTCGTCGGGACTCGCCAGCAGGGACGCTGAGAAAGCGAGACGCCAAGATGCGACACAGCCGGGCATTCTGACGAAGGTCGGACCGATCAAGTCCAGGAACCTCCAACCCGTCGCCAGCAGCAGCCATGTGAGGATCGTGCATAGGAAGCGTACCGTTTCGGCCGATGATCCGCTTCTGCCGTAGGATCACTGACCGCTGACCAGCGATCACCAACTGAGCGTGCCACAAGGGTTGATTTCCGGTTGAGCTGTACAGCTGCACCGATTTCTGCAGCTGCTCGATATGTTTGGAGGCAGTGCTCTGAAGATTGGCATACGCTGCATCCTTCTCGGTGATGGTTTGAAGGAGAGTCGCGATCTCAGCGTTTCGATCCAAGACTTGCTATTGGTGGAGCCGAGCCTGCCTCAACGCGGCCTCAACCTTGCCTTGCTCAGCTTCGACAGCCCGAGCGAGCTTTGCTTCACTCAGAGCAACCGCTTTACGCAGTGAAGCGAGGAGGTTCACAGACTGCGTGGCAGCAGCCTCCAGCCGAGACACCTGCTGTCGTGCTGATGATAGTTGAGTTGCCAAGTCAACATTGTTCATTGCGAGGTGTCTAATCGTCGCGCGAGTCTCTTCTTGGACAGCCTGATTGTCAGCTCTGAGATCCCCGATGACATGGGAATAATCGGGAGCAGCGTAGTGACCACTTAAGATTTCCAACAGCTTCTCAGCGGTGGTAGCATTCAGGACCGCTCGCCGTTGCGCAGGATCAGAAGGCTCCACGAGGCAAGTGAGCCTATAGGCCATGAGCCTCGCCAAAAAGGTCAGCTCCTCCCGGAGTTCGTATCCTTTACTGAGTGACCATTGTCATGAGGGAGTCAAGACTCACTGGAGCAGCCGAGCTCGACTGATTGTTGGCGCCCGAAGTGGTGTCGCCCGGCAAGCTCGGTGGATCAGGAGGGCGCGTGCGAGAAAACTCCGCCGACTCCGCGTCAGACCCATGGGAAGTTGTCAGGTCGACCAACCCAGCTTCATGCCGGTCGCTGACCCCACGAGTGCCAACGGGTCGAGGAATCGACTCAGCGGACGTGCCTTCACCTCAACGAGGCGGTGGAGAAGAGTGGCGCCGTAAGTTGTGCTGGAGAAATAGACGAGGAGCGTAAGGGATTACCAGGTGAGCAACAGCAGGACTAGCGAACGTACCGAAAAAGGTGGTGGAGAACCGCGAGACGCCATCAGCCGAGTATGGACCAACGGTGGCAGATCCAAAAGAAGGATTAAGACACTCACTAGCTCGGCTCGTATCATAACCGGGGCAGCTGTGGTTTAGGGATTTCCAGATTCGACCATTCGTCAGCCTACTTTAAACCAAGCTCGGTCTGGTAGACCAGAGCTTAGGAACAAAGAATCACGGTAAGTACTCAGCGATCTGTCCGGGTGATGTTATCCGGATGGTCGCTGAGCTCAACGATCGCCTGAGCCCAGCGGAAGGGTCGGTAAAGATCCGAGACGACTACATCTCACTAGATATTTGCGTGAGAAGCATAGGATTAAATAGGGGAGCCAAAAGAGCCCCCAGAAGATAATAGAGCAGAGTTTTCCTAGCCCAAGAAACGTGTACACTCTTCCGGTAAGTCCCTGCATAGGGCTGGATTACGCCTGCCTTTGGTACCCGAGAGGCATAGCTTGTTGGGTATTGACTGGTAGCGCCAATAGATTAGGTCGGTCCGGGTAGGACAAAAGTCTCGCTACGCGCGAAAGAAAGCCCCGCGAGCTTAGCGGGCCGGTACGTCGGATAGCCCGGGCGCCGTGACACTTCTATTTGAGCATTCTCTGCGCTCGGTGACCTGTAAAAGCGCTCTCCTGCCGTCGTCTATTCTTTGGTGGAGGGCAGAGGGTTTGTGAACGAGCTCCGCCGAGCCAATATCGGCGGAGCCTCGGAAGTGCTCTGACTTGGTTAGTCGGAACTCAGTGGAATCGATCCACTCGTCTGTCCCAGCTGGGCCGAGCCGCGAGGGGGCCACCCTCGGCGCAGGCCATACAAGCGCCGACCTAATTTACAGATTTGTTGTGGTTTGTGTAAGGAATCCACATCTGACGGTATTTGTGTGTTCTACTACACCACATCTGAATGATAGGAAGGGCCTCCTTCTCGACAATCGACCAGCCCTCTAGTGATCCTTGATTGGACCACTTTTGCATACGACCATCACGTGCTCCTACTTGTCTACGGGCTTCAACTTATTTCAGAGTCGAACTAACTTCACCAAAATACTGAAGTCCTCTGGGCTTGCATCCGCAAATACGCAGAGCTCATCATCGTTAGAAGGGAAAGAACGAAGCGCAGACGTTGCAATTAGGGACAGGACATCTTTGATCGCTGTCTATTTTCAGTAAACCACTCTAGCTCCACATTTAGAGTTTCTTTTATTTTACGGGAGAGCTTAAGGGCAAGCTGATCCCCGTATTTCTCCAGATGAAACAGCCGCTGCAGCATCTGGCGCCGTTCGCTGCCTTTGAGGGACAGAAACTCCGAAAATTTTCCTGCGGGAGGACAACCGCCCGGGTAAAGTCATCCATTTTCAAGCCTAATTTCTCTTCCACGCACCGGTTGACG
>NW_003307052.1:0-4290 GCF_000142945.1 Phytophthora infestans T30-4
GTTTCCAAAGAAACAAAAAGAGACTACGCAAGGAGCGTAGCTTTGCCAAATTTCTCTGCCCAGGTACATGGCGGACCTTCGGGAGATTGGTTCGCGCCATATTTCAGATTCTCCTTAAGAAGGACGCCCCCAATGGTGCTGGAACGTCGAAGCCACGGCGGAGCCTTTGAAGCTGTGAAGGAGAGAGCTTCCTCCAGGGCTTCCGACTCCCTGCGGCGCCGGGACCGGGATAGTTCTGTTTAGCGTCGTCTGTGGACGCCTCGGATTTTGCAATCGGGTGTGGCTTTACCTACAGCACGACGCCGAAGGGCGTGAACGCGTGATCGCGTTTGAGTCTCGCCAGCTCAAAGCTGCAGAGAAGAACTATCCAGTTTATGACAAAGAGCTACTTGCAATGAAGTATGCTCTAGTCAAATTCAGGGTACACCTGCTAGGCTCTAAGCCTTTTGTGATTTTTACTGACCATGCGTGGTTACGAACTGCGACACAGTCGCCTCATCTCTCTCAGAGAATGGCAAGATGGCTTTCCTTCTTTGCCGAGTATAACTTCGAGGTGAAGTACAAGCCGGGGCGGCTTAATGTAGTGGCCGATGCGCTCTCGCGCAGGCCGGACTACGAGTTAGCTCATGTCACGACAGTGACGTCGGCAGTGCCTGACTTGATACGCGGAGCGTATGCACAAGACGACATGTGCGTAGCGCTGCTACGGGCTCTTGGGAGCGAAGAGTTTAAAGACTCTGACAAGGAATTGTCTGGGCGCTTACGCGCGAGGCTGCATCGATACTCACTCGATGGCGGCCTGCTGTACTACAGCACCGACGCTGAGGATAACCCTCGTGTAGTCGTTCCTCATGATGAGGATCTAAAGTATCGAATCCTCTATGAGGTTCATGATACGCCCGTGGGCGGGCACTTAGGTCGGGAGAAGACCTATGGCTCGGTGAGCTCGATGTACTGGTGGCCCAAGATGTATAAGTGGGTCGGCACCTATGTACGCACGTGTGAGACGTGTCAACGGACAAAGTCCGCGCCGAGCACGGCAGCGCCATTGGCGAGTTTGCCTGTCCCCAAGGGATGCTGGCAGTCCATGAGTATGGACTTTGCGTTTGGCCTTCCCAAGGATAAGGCGGGAAACACAGGTATAGTGGTCTTTGTAGACCGATTGAGCAAGATGGCTCATTTAGCGGCAGTGCCGGACACCATTGATGGTGAAGGTACAGCTTTGCTGTTTTTAGACCGAGTCTTTCGCCAACATGGCTTGCCTGAGGCAATTGTCTCGGATCGAGATCCGCGCTTCACCGCGAAGTTCTGGACGTCCCTCTTCAGAGTGCTCGGCACTCGTTTGGACATGTCCACGGCGGACCATCCGCAGACCGATGGTCAAACCGAACGCGTGAATCGTGTTGTGGAGGATACCCTCCGAAGCGTATGCGCTGAGGCGCCAAAACGCTGGAGCCAGATGCTCCCACTCGTTGAGTTCGCATTAAATAATGCAGTGCACGCCTCGACAGGCTACACTCCGTTCTATGTGAACGGCTTGGTTAACCCTCGCGTCCCACTGACGCCGCCACGCAGTGGCTCAGGGCTTGGTGGGGGAGGGATAGCCGAGCGGCTAGCTGATATCAGCCCTGTTGCGGTTCGCAAGCAAGTCGATGACTTTGTCTCTTTGAGACTGAGCGTAATGCGTCAAGTACGCGACGCTATGGCTGAAAGCCAAGACACGCAGAAGGAACATGCAGATGCCAAGGGCAGAAGCAATGTTGAGAGGTTTGAGGTCGGTGACCAAGTTTTATTAAACGCTAAAAACCTACCTACTCATGCAGTGTCTGCAGTCTTCAAGACGAAGTTTAAGACCTCGGTTCATAGGACCGTTCAAGGTCGTGGCCCAGGAAGGGCCTAGCGTATACGCTCAACCTTCCGAAGAAGATGCGCACGCATCCGGTCTTCTATGTCGGCTTGCTTAAGCCATACCAAGACCCTGCTCAGGTGAGCGCGGAGGCGTTGGCACCAACGGTGGCTGGGCCACGGACAGCTGCAGGGCAGTAGGTGGTAGAGCCACGGGAGGCTGAACGACAGCAAGTGGTGGATCCACAGATGGCTGATCAACAGCATGTGGCAGAGCCACAGGTCGCGGAGCGAAGTGCTCGAGATGCAGGAGCAAGGCAAGCTGAACGTTCAGCCGAGCAGCTGGACGCTCAAGGTCCGAGACCTGGTTGTGAGTCAACAGTGGTGGCTCTAACCTATCCACAAGGTGGATCATCTCTTCCAGATCGACCGATGGGCGGTGAACGTTCGCGTCGTGGACGCCGGCGTCGTATGGACGCAGACGCCGTTCCGGCAAGTGCTGACTCTCCCCGCGAGAGCCCAGCTGAGGCAAGGCCTCCTCCTGATCTGCTCGATGAGCATGGTGAGCTCCACTTTCACGTGGAACGCCTTGTGGCGTGGCGTATACGCCAGGGTCGTACCCAGTACTTAGTGAAGTGGAGGGGTTACCCTCACTCACAGAACTCATGGGAGTTTGAGGTTATCCTCCGGCAAGATTGCCCTGACGTCGTTGACGCTTACGACCGGGCACATCATGTGCCGAAGCGCCACCATGGCGTGCGACAGCGTCGCCAGGCGCTGGGCGCCTCCCACTAGAGTGGGGAGCGTTGAGGTCAGTAGTTGAGCTCAGGCTCTGACCAGTGGCTGCAGCAGCCAGCTCGTACGTATGAGCGGTGCTCGCAGCGGGAGCAGGAGGTGGAGAGACCTCGTAGTGTTAGGGACATGGTCCCGAAGGAAGCAGGTGCTTCGTGTTGTGCTGAACAAGGTTCAGGCACAAGCGTCTCGATAGACGCATAGTTGTTTTGAAACAACTTGCTCGATGAGCATGATCCAAATGTGGATGCGCTGTAACAGCGAAAGTGGTGTCCCGCACGGGGATCGAACCACTGGCCTTTGGCTTGACAGGCCGGAGCTCTACCATTGAGCTACAAGGGCGATGCCCGTACGTTAGTCCGAGAACGGACTACTCATGGTATGAGAGGGCTGCGCCCGGGTGGATTTGAACCACCGACCAGTGGCTTTCAAAGCCAGCGCTCGACCACTGAGCTGAAAGGGCGTTGCCCTTAAGCTTGTCCATTCAAGGACAACAGTTCAGACGAGGACACTTTAATATGACGGACACTAATGAATGACACGAGGTTTTTTGTCAATAATTTCAGCCAATAGAATGTCAAAAACAATATTGTGGCCATGAGCTCACTTCGAATCGTGCCATGGAACGAAACGTTTATCAACGGTCAGTGGGCAGAATTTGTTTGTGACGAATTCCCAGACCCTCTAGCCATCTACGTCGACAATCTGAAGTGCCATGTGTCCGAGACCGCGCAGGAAGCATTCGCGTCGTGGGGGACAGAGCTCGTGCCTCTACCAAAAAACACTACTGATGTACTACAACCTCTGGACGTGGGCATCATGGGCCCGTTCAAGAAGAAGCTACGCTCGCTGACGCTATCCTACAACTTAACCTCCATCCAGAGGAATGGGTCCCTGCCTCTGCGGGAGAGGCTGCTGGCGCTCAAGCGCATGTCTGCAGATGAGAAGAGAAAGCTGCTTGTAGACAGGGTAGTGACAGCGTGGGCGGCCATCGACGAGCGCTGCATCAAGCGGGCTTGGGAGAAAGCTGGACTGTAATACATCTTTACAGTTGATTGGATAAAAATATTAGGATTTGAAAGCATAGATAACGAAAAACCAAAAGTGTCATATTAAAGTGTCCTCGTCTGTACTACAAAAGATCGTAATAAAATATGAGTAATAAGATAGTACTATGCAAAACACTCTGTGAGTAGAAAATATTAAAAGACTACTCCAAATCTTAAAAAAAATATTTTTGGTTTATTTGAGTTATCTAAATTGATCTTTTAGAGGGCGAAGAGGTGCGTTCACCAGTTCTTACATATTTTTTAACCAGTTTCTTAGAAACATATATTACGTGTGTGCACGTCGGCGAAGCCTACCAATGCAAATTAACCCGCACACACGCAGCGCCCTTTGCGTGGCCAGTCGAATCGCAGCTGAAAATGGGGCAAAACGAAATTTGAGCGGTGCATTTAAGTACGATGTGTAGACCACATATAATATGTACACCACATATTGCAATTTTAGCAAATCGACGCCGCCTTCGCTGCGCTCGGCAGCCAATAGAACGCCCGCATTAGAGTGAGTTTTTTTTATTAACCCTAGCCCGTTACGGACGGAATGACGGACACAGACCACACTCCACTAGAGGGGTAAGATACCTTCAAA
>NW_003307053.1:0-4290 GCF_000142945.1 Phytophthora infestans T30-4
GCCGGTAACTTTCTCTTGGCGACGGAATTCCCTGATTTCGCACCCCAGCAGACACATGCATGCCGTTCGGGGTCGACCCTAGGCCCGACCGAGCCTTGACCGCGCCCAAAAAAGCCGCTCAGCCCCCTGGGCGCCCGGATCTTCGCCGGACGATCTCCCCTGCCTGGGCAGAAGCCAAAGCACCATGCGTCTCCAATCCCCCGTAGGGCGAGATTAACAGCTCCCCGATTTCGACTGACGAAGGCTCCGACGCGATCTGCTCAGCCCCGCCAGGCACGATCTTCCGCCCCGCTCAGCCCCAAACCTGAGCGTCCAACGCGCGGTTCGAAGCTGCCTCCACCTCGCCCTGAACGTACAGGGCGTACGCCGTATCATCGTGAAGGCCCACCACCCGATAATTGACTCGGTGGGTGACGCGCGCTGGATTGTGGAGCGTATCGTTGACCATGAAGATCCCCACAGCTCGACCGCTCAACGAAACGTCCGTAGTCGTGCTCCTCGCGCGGTTCCGACCGCGCGCCGCTACTTGGTACGTTGGCTCGGTTATCCCCCAGAACATGATACGTGGGAGTCCCGCGCCAACCTTCTCCGCGACGTTCCGGACGTGGTCCACGAGTATGAGACCATGCTACTTGAGAAGAAGAATTCCGCGAGTCACCCCGCGGAGACCGTGAACGAGATCGAGAACGGCCACGAGAACGACCCGCACGAGGAGGCGACAACGACGCCGCGCTCCGACGCGTGTGTGGTGAAGTGCTTTCTCAGAAATAAGAGAATGGTCCTGACGCGGGGTCACTATCCCGAATCAGTGACAATTTCAAGTGATTATAGAGGATTTGGGTTGTTTGGCACGGGTGCAAGTTGCCTGTGGTGGATTAGCCATGGCGAGCAGCACCCCGTATGGAATGACGATGGATCTGATATGAGCGATGTACGAGAAGGCAAGATCCACCAAGACTTACCTCGGATCCACCCTTACCTGGATTCACTAAGATGGATATGGGATATACTATACAAGAGTGGATCGAGTGTGGATCCTATGAAGGAAGGATGGTCGGTGCCCTCTGACGGTGGATCTAGTAGCCACGGCTAATGAAGAGTCAAGATCCACCGCGAGGTACCCCGGATCCCATACTCCTGAGTTCGTATCCAAGGAGGGAGGATCCCGCCTTGAGGGACCTGGATCCAGGGTATAGGGATGAGGGATACAGTGGATCTCGAACTTTCGTAGGACAACGGAGATCACAGACGGTTGCGAGATGATGTTGGATGATTGGAGAGCTCGGATCCACGGCGAGTGTACCATTACAGTGAGGTGGATCCAAGCGACCTGGATCCGGATGAGTGTACCCATAATATGGTGACCATGATGATTACGTCATATATCCGGTGGATCTGAAGATAACACAGCTGGGATGATGGGTCAAGGGAAGAAGGGACATGCAGCCGAGCCTGGTAAGGGATTTAGCAGATGAAAGACATAGAAGGTAGAAACCCAGGCAGGTATAGGCTTAAATATCAATACAGACTCCAATTTGCACAGTGACACGCAAGTGCCTTCCTGCCCTCAAGAACCGGAACTACATTGGCCGTACGAGCTCCGAGAAGGTTGGGAATTGCGAATCTAGTGTTGGTAGTGATAACTGGATAATACATTGGCCAGATCCTACAACCTAGTGAGCTTTTCCTTTACTTGTGCAGATCCGACAGGTTAACCGAATTTACTACTTGGTCGGTTACACCCTAGGGGCTCTCAACTCTCAAGATCCCGTCACAGGAGGCGGCAAGTACGACTTAAAGGACAACACAAAGGCAAGGGAACACACCCGCAAGGCAACCCTACGGCCAGATCCACGATCTAGGCCCCGGATCCATAAGCTCGAATATTCGCTTAGGATACGGAACCATCCACGGACGCAGAGTGAAGATTTTCCACTGCTGCTCCACTCCATCCCCACGTCTCGCCAAGACACTCAAGCTTCACCTCTTGAACTCTTCGGAAGTTACCGAGAGAGCAGATCCCGCCCTACCGACGGGTACACAAGGTGAGGAAAGTTCAGCAGAACACGGATCATCGGGGGACCCCCTCCGTTAGTCGGTGTCTGGGCGCAGTTGGTAAGTTGGATCTGGCAATCTCGCAGATTTTGCTGATCCCGCTACACCACAATAGTGCGCGTGCCCGGATCTTTTGGTGACTCGGGATTTCACCGTGAGTCCCAAGAAGATGCTCAAGTGAAGATTGAGCCAGGGGAAGAGGCGTCGTCGGAGGTCGGATCGACGAGGACGCTGCTGAATGAAACAAGATTCGCGGATCGATGGAGTTTTGGGAGGAATTCTGTCGACGGAAGAGAGGTGGATCCGGATCGGGATCTAGGAGAGAACCCTCTCTATCCTCCCCAGGTCCCCTCGGGGACCCCTGCGGGTCTTGACTTGCGTCAAGATCCGCTAACAAAACAAGGGAAAGTGAAGGCGAAACGGCATTTTGCAGATTCACCGGTTAAGCCAACACCGTACCTAAACCCAACCCCGCTAGTCGAAGAAACGAGAAAGAAGACAAAAACGAGTAAGACTACGCGGAAGAACATGCAAGCCCCAGAGTCAGAAGAAGACCAAGCTGGATCCAGGTCAAGCTGGTCCGACAAGGATCTCGAGTTTGTGTATCGCCACCAAGCTTTACGCGACTTCCTGCATCAAGATCCTGTCATGCAGATCCTGAATCCACGACAGATCGAAGATACAAGGGAACCGGTGAGAGCTCCAACGAAAACGGCGAACAAGTTGGTGGCAGTCAAAGATCTATTACGTTTGCTTACGGAGTCAGGCATCGTAGCTGGTTTGTTCGACGCAGAGGATATCTTCGAGCTAGACCTGGATCTCATAGTATCCGCGACGCGGGACCTCTTTGCCAGAGTTAAGTCCATCACCGGAGAAAGGTCGCGCACTATGGATCCAGTGTCGTCGCCGAGGATCGGGCAAGCTGCGTCCTCGAACTACGAATCCGCCGCTGAGGATGAGTCCGACACGTCGTCCGAGCCACGACGCATGACTTTAGGACCCTCCGAGGCATCCATGCTGGAAGCGCGGGCGAGGATCCGGGGACAGGAAGTCCCTGTGAACGTGAAGGCTCGGGATCCAGTACGCCCTACCCGTGATCTGATACAATCCAGCCAGGATCGAGCCAGATCCGGCAAGAAGCCAGTGGGGTTATCGTCAGATCGGACTCAAGGTAATCGCCTCACGGATCATGTCTCGCCAGTGGACCAGCCGGCCACAGGCTCTTCCGACACCTCCTCGGACACCCTGCAGCGACACTTCGAAGCTGCGATAAGTCGTTTTCTGGCCGAACAGGGTATGAGAACGCCCGTGCCACAAGCGCACGTGCTCCACGAACATGGAGCACGAGACGTGGAGATGGAGTCAGTGGAGGGAGACAACTCCCATGATGAGTTCGACCCAGATGATCTGGATGGCCCATCCACTTCGTCAGCGGTGGTAGCAACAGCCGCAGCCGGGGCGGGTGGATCGTCCATGATCCAGAGGGTACGGATCTCAGCCATATCAGATCTGAAGGAGTTCACGGGCAAGGATCCAGATGAGGACATGGATCAGCAAAGTCAAGTCGGCCCTCATGAGAGATCAAGCGTCGGATGCTGAGAAGTGTTTGACCTTTGCGGATCTGTTAGCGGAGCCAGCCAGGAACTGGTATTGGCAGCTAGGCAGATCCGCCAGGAACAAGTGGCCAGATTTGCTGCGAAGTTTCCAGACCCAGTACTGTGGATTGGGAGTGTCGGTGGCACGACAATACTACCATGCTCGCCGCAGATCGGATGAATCCCCGCTAGAATACCTACATCGACTAAATGCGGCCGGTCTACGGGCCAAGTTGAAGATCAAGGATGGGGGATCCAAGGTACTGCGGGAACACGTGGATCATTTCATCGAGACGTTGGGAGACGTGGATCTGGCCGACAGGCTGACCCTGTTACGACTTCCCGACGCAGACGAGCTTGAGGAAGTGCTGCGGGCTGTGGATCGCGCGAAACACCGCCAGAAGAAGGCGGCGGTCGGATCCGGCAAGTATCGCCAAAAGGCTCCGACGCCTACGGCCCCAGCTCGACGTGTCCACCAAGTCACGGCGCCCGACTCAGGAACTGGATCAGGATCCGACGGTTCGGACTCCGACCCTGAAGATTACCGTCGAGTCTGTCTCACTGCGTCTAACGATCGAACGGCAAAGACCGAAGACAACTCTCGACCGGGGGATACCGTACCCGGGGACCGTGGGATGTA
>NW_003307054.1:0-4290 GCF_000142945.1 Phytophthora infestans T30-4
CGAGGATCCGATCGCCTCGGAGGTCACCTGAGTAGCCTCCTTAAGTGCAGAGCCTTTGCCGTGAGGCTTAGTGCTCTTGGCCTGCGCCTTACCGGCTGCAGCCTTGGAGCGTGTCTTAGCACCGCTCTTAGCAGTGCCACGAGGCATGTTAACGGTCGAAGTGGAGACCTTGACGAAGAGCGCACAGGTTGCTGCTCGAGGCTCTAACTGTAAAGTGAGCCTCCGCCGCGCTCGCGCGGCCGAGTCGATGGTTTTCGACTTTGAGAATGAGAGTTTGTGACGAACATCTCTTCATTCTGATTGGTCGGTAAACCGAACCTAAGTGGGGGAGGATGTAACGGGGTACGTAGCACTAAGTGTACCCTGGTTACATGAAGTGTGACACTTCACACTTCAGGAGTATGACATGTCATACTCCGGGATATTTGGTACAAGGTACCAAGGTCATTCAAAACCAACCATTGGTTAAATGACATTGCATTTCTATAGGTAACTGATAGTTTGTATTAACCACAAACTTAACCTACCTATAAATATACTCAGTTTACAATCTACCTTATTTAGGTCACTTCGCTCTCTTTAATTAAAGAGGGGACCTGTGAACTGCCGTTCACTGAGAGTTTGTATACTCTCGGAAGATAACTTCCTCTAGCGCAAGGTGCTGTGTGACCCCGTCACACTTCATGTAGATCACGTGTATTATCGACTGGATCTAGGGTCCTGCTACCTGGCTCTAGCGATGTCTTGTTCACAAATGCAGTACCTAGATCGCTCGGCTCGTACCGGATTCAAACCCGGCGAGCGTCCTAGTTTAACATCTTCTCGGCCACTTTTGGCAACATCCCTCGGTGCTTGGCTGGATCAAACCATTGGCGGATCTGGTTGTAGAATTCTTCCATCGGGCACTTGCCGACGTCGTGAATCTCGCCACACCCGCGACACACGTAGAAGCAATGATCCCCGGGATGACCTTTCTTGCCACACTTCTCACAGACCAGATGTTTCCAGCATCCAGATTCGGTGTGCTTCCGGGATCCGCACTGTGAACACCTGACTTGTGCTGCCCCGTCCATGAGATCTCGGGATCTGTACATCCCACGGTCCCCGGGTACGGTATCCCCCGGTCGAGAGTTGTCTCCTGTCTTCGCCGTTTGATCGTTGGATGCAGTGAGACAGACCCGACGGTAATCTTTAGGGTCGGAGTCCGAACTGTCGGATCCTGATTCAGTTCCTGAGTCGGGCGCCGTGACTTGGTGGACACGTCGAGCTGGGGCCGTAGGCGTCGGAGCCTTTTGGCGATACTTGCCGGATCCGACCGCCGCCTTCTTCTGGCGGTGTTTCGCGCGATCCACAGCCCACAGCACTTCTTCAAGGTCATCTTCGTCGGGAAGTCGTAACAGGGTCAGCCTGTCGGCCAGATCCACGTCTACCAACGTCTCGATGAAACGATCCACGTGTTCCCGCAGTACCTTGGATCCCCCATCCTTGATCTTCAACTTGGCCCGTAGCCCGGCCACATTTAGTCGATGTAGGTATTCTAGCGGGGATTCATCCGATCTGCGGCGAGCGTGGTAGTATTGTCGTGCCACCGACACTCCCAATCCATAGTACTGGGTCTGGAAATTGCGCAGCAAATCTGGCCACTTGTTCCTGGTGGATCTGCCCAGCTGCCGATACCAGTTCCTAGCTGGCCCCGCTAGCAGATCCGCAAAGGTCAAACACTTCTCAGCATCCGACGCTTGATCTCTCATGAGGGCCGACTTGACTTTGCTGATCCATGTTCTCGCTCGGTCCTCATCTTGATCCTTGCCCGTGAACTCCTTCAGATCCGATATGGCTGAGATCCGTACCCTCTGGATCATGGACGATCCACCTGCCCCGGCTGTGGCTGCTGCTACCACTGCTGACGAAGTGGATGGGCCATCCAGATCATCTGGGTCGAACTCATCATGGGAGTTGTCTCCCTCCACTGACTCCATCTCCACGTCTCGTGATCCATGTTCGTGGAGCACTTGCGCTTGTGGCACGAGCGCTCTCATACCCTGTTCGGCCAGGAAGCGATTCATCGCAGCTTCAAAGTGCCGCTGCAGGGTGCCCGAGGAAGTGTCGGAAGAGCCTGTGGCCGTCTGGTCCACTGGCGGGACTGGATCCGTGAGGCGATTACCTCGAGCCTGATCTGACGATAATCCCACTGGCTTCTTGCCGGATCTGACTCGATCCTGGCTGGATTGTGTCAGATCACGCGTAGGGCGTACTGGATCCCGAGCTTTCACGTTCACAGGGGCTTCCTGTCCTCGGATCCTCGCCCGCGCTTCCAGCATGGATGCCCCGGAGGGTCCTAAAGTCATGCGTCGTGGTTCGGACGACGTGTCTGACTCATCCTCAGCGGCGGATTCGTAGTTTGAGGACGCAGCTTGGCTGATCCTCGGCGACGACACTGGGTCCATAGTACGCGACCTTTCTCCGGTGATGGACTTAACTCTGGCAAAGAGGTCCCGCGTCGCGGATACTATGAGATCCAGGTCTAGCTCGAAGATATCCTCTGCGTCGAACACACCAGCTACGATGCCTGACTCCGTAAGCAGACGTAATAGATCTTTGACTGCCACCAACTTGTTCGCCGTTTTCGTTGGTGCTCCCACCGGTTCCCTTGGATCTTCGATCTGTCGTGGATTCAGGATCTGCATGACAGGATCTTGATGCAGGAAGTCGCGTAAAGCTTGGTGGCGATACACAAACTCGAGATCCTTGTCGGACCAGCTTGACCTGGATCCAGCTTGGTCTTCTTCCGACTCTGGAGCTTGCATCTTCTTCCGCGTAGTCTTACTCGTTTTCGTCTTCTTTCTTGTTTCTTCGACTAGCGGGCTTGGGTTTAGGTACGGTGTTGGCTTAACCGGTGAATCTGCAAATGCATACCGTTTCGCCTTCACTTTCCCTTGTTTTGTTACCGGATCTTGACTTGCGTCAAGATCCGCAGGGGTCCCCGAGGGGACCTGGGGAGGATAGAGAGGTTTCTTTTTTAGATCCGGATCCGGATCCACCTCTCTTCCGTCGACAGAGTTCCTCCCAAAACTCCATCAATCCGCGGATCTTGTTTCACTCAGCAGCGTCTTCGTCGATCCGACCTCCGACGACGCCTCTTCCCCTGGCTCAATCTTCACTTGAGCATCTTCTTGGAACTCACGGTGAAATTCCGAGTCACCAAAAGATCCGAGCACGCGCACCATTGTGGTGTAGCGGGATCGGCAAAATCTGCGAGATTGCCGGATTCAACTTACCAACTGCGCCCAGACACCGACTAACCGAGGGGGTCCCCCGATGATCCGTGTTCTGCTGAACTTTCCTCACCTTGTGTACCCGTCGGTAGGGCGGGATCTTGCTCTCTCGGTAACTTCCGAAGAGTTCAAGTGGTGAAGCCTGAGCGTTTTGGCAAGACGTGGGGATGGGGTGGAGCAGCAGTGGAAAATCTTCACTCTGCGTCCGTGGATGGTTCCGTATCCTAAGCGAATATTCGAGCTTATGGATCCGGGGCCTAGATCGTAGATCTGGCCGTAGGGTTGCCTTGCGGGTGTGTTCCCTTGCCTTTGTAGTTCCTTTGCGTCGTACTTGCCGCCTCCTGTGACGGGATCTTGAGAGTTGAGAATGTGGTGTAGCGGGATCAGCAAAATCTGCGAGATTGCCGGATCCAGCTTACCAACTGCACCCAGACACCGACTAACGGAGGGGGTCTCCCGATGATCCGTGTTTTGCTGAACTTTCCTCACCTTGTGTACCCGTCGGTAGGGCGGGATCTTGCTCTCTCGGTAACTTCCGAAGAGTTCAAGTGGTGAAGCTTGAGTGTCTTGGCGAGACGTGGGGATGGGGTGGAGCAGCAGTGGAAAATCTTCACTCTGCGTCCGTGGATGGTTCCGAATCCTAAGCGAATATTCGAGCTTATGGATCCGGGGCCTAGATCGTAGATCTGGCCGTAGGGTTGCCTTGGGGGTGTGTTCCCTTGCCTTTGTAGCTCCTTTGCGTCGTACTTGCCGCCTCCTGTGACGGGATCTTGAAAGTTGAGAGCCTCAAGGGTGTAACCGACCAAGTAGTAAATTCGGTTAGCCTGTTGGATCTGCACGTGTATAGGAAAAGCTCACTAGGTTGTAGGATCTGGCCAATGTATTATCCAGTTATCGCTACCAACACTAGGTTCGCAATTCCCAACCTTCTCCTAGCTCGTACGGCCAATGTAGTTCCGGTTCTTGAGGGCAGGAAGGCGACTTGCGTGTCACTGTGCAAATTGGAGTCTGTATT
>NW_003307055.1:0-4292 GCF_000142945.1 Phytophthora infestans T30-4
CGCCAGACCATAACTGAAGCGGAAGACGTCGGATACGCTTCCTGTGTGGGTAACACATGTCCACACGCGGTCGCCCAGACCTTAGCTGAAGAGGAAGGCGTTGAACACACGCTTCCTGTGTGGGTACAACAGTACCACACGAGGCCACGAGTGCCTTGGATGTCGTAGCGACGACATCCCTAGACGTGGGCAGCAAAGCTCCCCGTCACAGACGCCGTCGCCAAAGACGCCGCCGCCGCCTCAAGTCGGATCCGACCTTCGTTCCGATCGACGTCGCTTCAAGCGACTCGGCGTCCAGGGCCCGGGCTCCTCCGACAAGGCCGGTGGAAGAGTGTTATCACATCTTCGATGGCGAGACAGGTTTACCCGTCAAGGCATCTGGTGTCCACTTGGAACCGTTGCCAGAGGTTGCAGAGATACTGCACCTCGAGGAAATGACGGCTGAGTCTTTCCTGACCAACCGCAAGGCTGGAGAGATTGCTGAGATGGTACTCATGAGACCTGAGACCACTCAGGAGGAGCTGAACTCCTCCTCTGTCTTGGACGAGAACGTCCTGGAAGACATGAACAAGCAGCGTCAGGCGCGCTTGGGTTCTAAGATTCTCAAGAACCCCAAGGATCCGGTGTATCCTTTGGTGACGGAGTACGCGGACGTGGTGAACAAACACCCACCGACCCAACTCCCACCGGATCGAGGCGTACGGCACGAGATTGATCTCGTGCCCGGCACAAAGTATTGTGTCACGAGGCAATGGCCTCTCCCGCGCGAACAGTGCGAGGTCATTGATGCCTTCTTCGCCGCGAAAGCGAAGGCAGGCATGGTGCGGGAGTCGAAATCCCCGCACTCGACGCCGACTTTCTGCGTTCGTAAGCCGAACGGAAAGTGGCGTCTGGTTCACGCTTATAACAAGCTGAACAACGCAACGGTGCCGGCCCAAACACCAATCCCACGAAAGGATGTGTTGTTGAACAACATGGCCGGGAGCGTACTGTACAGTGCGCTGGATTTGGTAGACGGGTACTACCAAATCCTGATGCGATAGAGCGACATCCCGCTCACCGCGGTAAGCACTCCAAGCGGCATGCTTTGGGAGTGGCTCGTCATGCCGCAGGGCTTGTCTATCGCCCCGGCGACGTTCAATCGCCTGGTGACGCAATTGTTCCGCCCTTTGCATACCTTCGTACATACGTACTTCGACGACATATTCGTCCATAGCCGTGCCGAGGGAGGCAAGACGGCCATGGAGGTGCATCTAGGACACCTCCGTCGAGTGTTGGACGTAATGCGAGCGAACAAGCTCTACGCCAACATCGACAAGTGCGTTTTCGCGTCACCAGAGATCAAAGTTCTCGGTTGCTTCGTAAGCAACGTGGGCGTTCGGGCTGACCCAGACAAGGTCAAGGCCATAGCAGCATGGCCGACGCCCCGATCCCAGAAGGATCTTCGAAAGTGGTTGGGTTTGGCCAACTACCTTCACAAGTACAGCGCTGGGTACGCGGGCTTCGCTAAGCCCTTGTCGAGCCTCCTTCAGAAGGACGTCGACTGGCGCTGGGAGCAAGAGCACCAGGATGCTTTTGACAGCATCAAGGCCAGTCTCCAAGAGGCCCCTGTCCTGGCTCTGCCGGACGAGACGAAGCCGTTTAGCGTCGTCTGCGATGCCTCCGATTACGCCATCGGGTGTGCATTGCTGCAGGACGACCCGGCTGGACAGGAACGAGTCATCTCATTCCAGTCCAGGCAGCTCAAAGCCGCCGAGCGGAACTACCCTGTCCATGACAAGGAGCTCCTGGCAATGAAATATGCCCTTGTGAAGTTCCGTGTTCACCTTCTGGGCTCTACACCCTTTGTGATCTACACAGACCACGCGTCCTTGAGGACGGCGACTAACTCGCCTCACCTCTCCCAACGGATGGCGAGGTGGCTGTCCTTCTTCGCGGAATATAACTTCCGCGTCGAGTACAAGCCGGGCAAGCTCAACGTGCTTGCGGACGCCCTCTCTAGGCGTCCCGACTATGAGTTGGCCCACATCACGCGGGTGACAACGGATCTATATGATCGGATACGCATGGCGTATCGGGACGATGAGGCTGTCGCGCCTATCGTCAAGTTCCTTAAGGCCGGAACGAGCGCGAAGTCCGACTGGCTCTCGTCGCGACAGCGCTCACGGCTCCACCGATATGAGTTGAAGGAGGGCCTCCTCTATTATCGGGTAGAGCCCACTGATCCTCCACGGGTGGTTGTACCCAACGACGAGGATCTGAAGTTCGACATCCTCGCGGAGGCGCATGACGCGCCCTCCAGCGGCCACTTGGGCCGCGAGAAGACCTTTCTGTCGGTCTCTCAGTCCTTCTGGTGGACCCACATGTACAAGTGGGTCGCCCGGTACGTCAAGACATGTGAAACATGTCAGCGGGTTAAACCCGCAGGGCACTCTTCGGCTCCACTACAGAGCCTGCCCGTACCGCCTGATTGTTGGAAGTCGATGAGTCTTGACTTCATCTTTGGGCTTCCCGCCGACGGACACGGCAACACCGGAATTTTGGTGTTCGTGTGTCGGCTGAGCAAGATGGTACATCTTGCTCCAGTTCCCGTCACTGTGACGGGCGAACAAACCGCAAGATTGTTCGTCGATGGCGTGTTCCGCTATCACGGTCTCCCGGAGACGATTGTCTCGGACCGAGACCCGCGGTTCACTGCTGCGTTTTGGAAAACGCTGTTCCCTTTACTGGGAACTCGTCTGCAGATGTCCACTGCGGATCATCCGCAGACAGACGGCCAAACAGAGCGCGTCAATCGAGTGCTCGAGGACACTCTGCGCAGTGTGTGCGCGGCAGCGCCACGTACGTGGTCGACGCAGCTTCCAGTTGTTGAGTTTGCGCTCAACAACGCGGTGCACGCGTCCACGGGGTTCACGCCGTTCTACTTGAACGGCTTCCGCCACCCCAGAGTGCCTCTCACTGTTCGAGGAGACACTGACTCCTCTATTCTAAGTGGGGGAGAGGCTCGGAAAGCCCTTTCCTCCCAGGTCTCGGATGTGAGGCCAGTTTCGCTGCGGAACAGGGGGGATCTCTTTATGGATACCAAGCTGAACATGGTCAGCAGGGTCCGCGATGCCAGGGCAGCGGCCCAAGATAAACAAAAGGAGTACTCGGACAAACAAGGAAGAGGAAACTTAAGTATATTTGAGATTGGTGACTTAGTGTTGCTAGACACGAGGAACCTACCTCTAGACACTGTTAGCTCTGTCGGCAGCAACAAACGGAAGCACCGCTTCATCGGACCTTTTGCAGTCCTGGCCAGGCATGGTGCGTCGTACACCATCGACCTTCCAAAGTCAATGACGACGCACCCGACGTTCTATGTCGGACGTCTTAAGCGGTACTTTGACCTGCAGGGGGTTGCTGACTCGCAGTCCCCCCTTGACCCAGCTCCTCGAAGCGAGGGCCGGTCATAGTCGTCGACGAGGACGCCGGAGCAGGCACCCAAGCCTCGGTCGGGATGGCAAGGCTACCGTCAAGGCCGTACGCCGGAGGGGCTCCATACGAACGGAGCCCGGCGCCATACGCCGAGTACGCTAAGTACGCCGGGTACGCACCATACGCGTACGTCTGGGAGTGTGCCGCAGTCGGCTCCGGACGTGGCAACAAAGCCTTGATCCGTCGGATCATGCGAAAGGCCTCGTCCAAATCGGACGAAGAGGCCCGGCGATCCACCCGCAGGTGCAGAGTCGCGACCTCTCGCTCCACCAGGTCCAAGCGACCCGCAAGACGAGCGAGCTCGCCCTGATTCCCGGCCTGGGCGGCAGCATTACCGCCAGTCCCAAGGCCAAGTGCAATCTCAAGCACGAGGACACGTTGACGGAGGCGGTCAACCTCAGGGTCCCGTGTCGGACCCGCAGTCGGAGCACTCGGACGAGAGTGGCTCTCGGGAGGCGCCGAGTACTCGTACTCGTACGAGGGCACCTCCGCCCTTGCTTGACCGGAATGGAGAAGTCCACTTCCACGTGGAGCGGATCCTCCAGGAGCAACGGTGTCGCGGTAAGCGACAGCTCCTCGTGAAGTGGAGGGGTTATGCCCACTCCGAGAACTCGTGGGAGCCGATTGAACGGCTCCTGATTGACTGCCCGAAGGCTGTCGCAATCTGGGAACAGAAGCGGCGGCAGCTTCATAAGTAGTCCGGGGCTTCTTGCCCAAACGGGGTACGGTCGATGAATACATACCGTACCCGCGCTCATCGTGAGCGCTAGAAGCCGCGCGCTTACAGGATGTCCCTTGGCAGCATATGCTTGCCG
>NW_003307056.1:0-4295 GCF_000142945.1 Phytophthora infestans T30-4
CAAAGATGCTCTTGGTGAAGCTAATGCTGATCCGACACTGTGCAAATCTTGCTAGCAATCGGTCCAGCGTCGCCAGGCAGCTGTCGAAATCCTCGCAACCGAAGCAAATGTCATCCACAAACGACCGTCGACCAAATACAGGTACCAGCGATGATTCGTCTGGCTCCCCGTTCGTAAACATGTCAGCGACGGGGCTGTTGACGAGTTGTAGTACAGGGTCGGTCTCTACCGGTGCTTCGCGGTCTGCCGCGAACTTCGTTTGAAACGAACCCTCGGCGCTTGGCCCACGACGTTCCTTGGCCTGTTCTTCAGCTAAACGCATCTTCTCCGAGTATTCAAACCAACCTCCTTTAGGTTGAACGAACCCCCAGAGTGCGTTGTCAATCATACGCTGATAGATCATCGGCGCGTTCTTTAGCCCGAAGGGCATGCGTAACCACTCGAAATGTCCGAGTGCGCAGACAAACGCCGATACTTTACGCGCTCGCAAGGTCATCATGACCGCCCAGAAGCCGCTTGCTGCATCCAGCGAGCAGAACCATAGGTAGCGCTCGAGATCTTTTAACAGGTCGTCGACTAGCGGCATTGCATACTCCATGATCGCGGTGATAGCATTCACCATCTTGTAATCAATGCAGAACCGGATGTCCAGCCCGTTCTTTTTCATCACAATCACGATCGACGATGCCCATGGACTGTCGGAAAAGACGATCAGTCCTGCACGCAATAAAGCGCGCAGCAACTCGTACAGCTTGCCGAGAAATCGTAGCGGCACGCGCCGGGCACGCTGTTTAATTGGGGCGTGCCCCTGTGTGTCGATATCGCATACCGCACCGTAGGCTGGCGGCGGCAGTGCGTTACCACTAGCGATCAGGATGTGCTCGTGGTTCTTTAGCGTCGCGACCAGACGTTCTCGGCGTTCAGTCGACAGCTCAGGATCAGCAACATTAGGCGCAGTGTAGTCAATTCTCGTGTTGATCTCTTCGGTCAGATCCGGCAGGAATGCCAGCTCCTTCGCGTAGTCGTCCAAGCCAATGTTGTTAGCTGGGTGTTCGTAGAAATCATTTCTCGTATCCTCCGTTGCCTCATTTCCTTCGGTCGTTAACACTCGAGCAACCGAGATGTATGTTCCGTCCAACGTCGCTACGGATTCCTCCCTTGACTCAACATCGGCATCCGCTTTGATTTCAACAGTCATTACTTGGTCCATCTCCTTCCCCTCCTGGTTTCCCATCTCTGGGCCATCTGCCGAGCCGTCGTTCGCAATATTGAATGCGCGGGCCACCGACATAGTGGGTTGTTGACTTTTGTTCAGCTCCTCGTTCTGCCGCTGTCTCGACAGTTCGGCATTCGCACCAATCTTGCAATGAATACTCGGTGCCGTACTCAACACCTTCAGCGCGATGCCTGCATCCTCTGGATCAACCACCGGCGTCTCGTTCGCAGATTTGGTGGCACACAAGGCCGGGACAACTTCGTCAAAACAGGTGACTCCATTTAATCCAGTGCTGTTACTTGTCGCTTCCGTGGTCACCCCTGGCTGGACACTAACACTCGTTGGCGTATGTACCACGGTTACCGGACTCAGTAGTTCGTGTGTACGCACTACCGAGGCTTCGTTCACGTTATTGACTCCGCCATGGGTTGTCGTGTACGTGTCCAAAGGTTCTTCGGAAGGCTGACCGTCGGCCGAATCCCCGGCTGTCACCCCAGACGCCAGACAGGCTTCCACTCGTTCACGTTCTTCCAGGATCAGTGCCCAGCGTTCTGCACACGTCAGCCGATCACTAGAGTCCACTAGCGTGTTTTCTAAAGGTCGTGCTAGCACCCCACTGGGTTCTGGATAGCTTGGTCGATCAACTGCCGAAGGCTGAGTTGCAAGCCATTGCTCGTAGATTTCACATTCACGCTGAAAGAGCTCGCGGTCTCTGCAACCTTCGTAGGCCAACACTTGCCAGTCCTGGTACTTCTTTGACTCCAGACGCACATAGCCGTCACCTCGTGGCAAATCCCCATCTGGAATCCACATAGCGATCGAGTCGTGTGCTGGTAGGTACACAGTTCGATCAGACACGTTGGGTCAATCGAATGCTCTGAGGCCGTCCACGTCGAAACCTCGTCACTGACGGGATTAATTTGTTCGTTCGACGAACCCACAGTACGTGTTCTTCCAGCCCGACTTGACGCTTCGCTAGTCGATATTCTCGCCACTCGTGCGCTTGAGTGTCCAAACGCTCGGGTGGCCCGGCGTTAACATGGGAGCCGTATTTTTCGCTGTCGATCATGTTCTTGGTCTTGATCAGTGGGATTTGAACTTCGTGCGGTAATTGCGCCGCGCCGTGAAACAAGTCCAACCGGATCCCAGCTGGGATCATAAAGTCGGTCCCGAGTACCACGTCGACGCATGCACTATGCACTATTACCCACATCCCGAACTCGTACACCATCTCCCATCCAAGCGTAATCTTGACGCACGCTCGTCGCGTCGTAGACACCTTGCCTTCGTTAATGCCTTGAATGTCAGTGCGGCGTCCGTGATCGGGTACATCTCGGAGCCGCAACTTCTTGGCAAAGGCGTCGGTGATCACACTAACGTTCGCTCCTGTGTCGAGGAGGATCCTCGTTCGCTGGTCGTTCACAGCGCCTTGAACCAGAGCTCTCATTCTGATCCGTCGGTCGAATTTCTTGGCCGACCACCACCCCTGTCTCTCGCCAGCGTTCAACTTCATCATCTTGGAGTGACCCTTGGTCTCGTCTCGCGCTGAACTCGAAATCAAGCCGAACGAACCCTCGCTGGTGCCCTCATCGGCATCAGCACACTCCACTCTCTCTCTCCAGCACCCCCACCGACGATTCTACTCCTCTCCTTTTCATTTTCCGTCGCGTTCACACTTGTTACGTAATTATCAGGCCATTCCCTTTGCCCCATGAAAGCAAAGATACACTCTGCTTCCATTGAAGGCTCGGTTAACTGTGGCAGCCCGATAGGGACCAACCCAGTTGTAGTTGGCGGGCTGCCTAGTTTAAATGACGTTCTTGAACGACGGCCTTGAGCTCTGGCGGGAGTTCCTCCTTCGTGTTTTGGTCTTGGAAGTTGCGGAAAAGTTCGCATTGTCCAGCATCGTGGAGCTGCTTGCAGAACCTGCATCTCTTGTTTACAGTAGTGGGCGGAGTGACTCATGCCACCGCACACCGCGCATGGTCCGTACTGTGGGCGTCGGTTGTCGCGGTTGAAGTCACGTCGACCGCGCTGGTCCTGATTGAACCCACGGTCACTACTTCGGCGATCTTGATTGAAGCCATTCTCGCGATCAGGCGTGTTTCCACGCGGTTGACGGTTGTCTGAACGTGCGTAGGTGCCTTCAGCAGCTGCACGGCGCTCGTTTTCGTTAGCAGCGGCGAGGTATCGGTCGTTTTCATCCAATGAGAAATCACCATCCGTATTATCGGGCTGAAAGTCGTTGTACTCATCTTGGACATTGTCGTAAGCGTTCGGATCTTCGTTTGAATACTCGTTGCCTCCTTGAGCAGCTTCACGACCTTCTAATTCAGCTAGTAGGTCGTTTACCGTAGCTAGCTTCAATGAGTGTCACTCTTGGTTTGTTGCGGTTGTCATCGCGGCGACGGTCATCACGCCGGTTGTTGCGGGCGTACCCATCGTCGCGTCGCGTATCACGACTCTTAGAGTATCGGTACTCACTGTCACGCTTGGCCATTCTCTCCTTGCCCTTGAGAACATGCTCGATGATCTCTTCGAGCTCGTGAATGTCGGCGACTCGAGCGTGGTAGAGACTATACGCTAGCTTGTCATCGTCGCATGTTGCCAGGAGCTGCTGTACGTGTTCTTTCGCGTCGCGACCACTCTTCTCAAAGTGTAGACGGGCGGTCCGAGCGTCGCCGTTCAGCCTGTTTATGTAGTCGCACAGATGTTCATTTCGTTCCCGCTTGGCGGAGTAGTAACGCGACAGTGCCGTCTGCGTGAACTGCGAGCAGTAGTAGCGGATGAACGCATCGCTCAGCAGCTTCCACTTGCGCTTCGTCTTCTTCGGAAGTTGACGGAACCAATGAATGGCTCCGTCCCGGAGACTTAGCTCAAATGGAATGCACCTTTTATCGGCATCTGTGTGGGTTCCAGTCATTTCATAGACGAACCCACGGAGCCACTGCATACAGTTCTCGCTCTTGTTGCGAGAGCCTGAGAACGGCGTGATGCGATCCAGCGGTCGGTGCGAAGCCGTTTCAATCCTCGGTGTTGGGTCCACGTCGTTCAGCGTCGCTAGCTCATTCATCTGGCG
>NW_003307057.1:0-4298 GCF_000142945.1 Phytophthora infestans T30-4
TACGGAGTCAGGCATGTAGCTGGTGTGTTTGACGCAGAGGATATCTTCGAGCTAGACTTGGATCTCATAGTGTCCGCGACGCGGGACCTCTTTGCCAGAGTTAAGTCCATCACCGGAGAAAGGTCGCGCACTATGGATCCCAGTGTCGTACCCCGAGGATCAGCCAAGCTGCGTCCTCGAACTACGAATCCATGGCTGGGGATGGGTCAGACACGTCGTCCTTACCCCGACGCATGACTTTAGGACCCTCCGGGGCATTCATGCTGGAAGCGCGGGCGAGGATCCGGGGACAGGAAGTCCTTCTGAACGCGAAGACTCGAAATTCGGTACGCCCTACCCGTGATCTGATACAATCCAGCCAGGATCGAGCCAGATCCGGCAAGAAGCCAGTGGGGTTATCGTCAGATCAGGCTCAAGGTAATCGCCGCACGGATCCCGACTCGCCAGTGGACCAGACGGCCACAGGTTCTTCCGACACTTCCTCGGGCACCCTGCAGCGACACTTCGAAGCTGCGATGAGTCGGTTTCTGGCCGAACAGGGTATGAGAGCGCCCGTGCCACAAGCGCAAGGGCTCCACGAACATGGAGCACGAGACGTGGAGATGGCGTCAGTGGAGGGAGACAACTCCCATGATGAGCTCGACCCAGATGATCTGGATGGCCCATCCCCTTCGTCAGCGGTGGTAGCAACAGCCGTAGCCGGGGCAGGTGGATCGTCCATGATCCAGAGGGTACGGATTCAGCCATATCGGATCTGAAGGAGTTCACGGGCAAGGATCAAGATGGGGACCGAGCGAGAACATGGATCAGCAAAGTCAAGTCGGCCCTCATGAGAGATCAAGCGTCGGAGGCTGAGAAGTGTTTGACCTTTGTGGATCTGCTAGCGGGGCCAGCCAGGAACTGGTATCGGCAGCTGGGCAGATCCACCAGGAACAAGTGGCCAGATTTGCTGCGAAGTTTCCAGACCCAGTACTGTGGATTGGGAGTGTCGGTGGCACGTCAATACTACCTTGCTCGCCGCAGATCGGATGAATCCCCGCTACAATACCTGCATCGACTAAATGTGGCCGGTCTACGGGCCAAGTTGAAGATCAAGGATGGGGGATCCAAGGTACTGCGGGAACATGTGGATCATTTCATCGAGACGTTGGGAGACGTGGATCTGACCCTGTTACGTCTTCCCGACGCAGACGAGCTTGAAGAAGTGCTGCGGGCTGTGGATCGCGCGAAACACCGCCAGAAGAAGGCGGCGGTCGGATCCGGCAAGTATCGCCAAAAGGCTCCGGCGCCCACGGCCCCAGCTCGACGTGTCCACCAAGTCACGGCGCCTGACTCAGGAACTGAGTCAGGATCCGACGGTTCGGACTCCGACCCTGAGGATTACCGTCGAGTCTGTCTCACTGCGTCCAACGATCGAACGGCGAAGACCGGAGACAACTCTCGACCGGGGGATACCGTACCCGGGGACCGTGGGATGTACAGATCCCGAGATCTCATGGACAGGACAGGACAAATCAGGTGCTCGCAGTGTGGATCCCGGAAGCACACAGAGTCTGGACGCTGGAAACATCTGGTCTGTGAGAAGTGTGGCAAGAAAGGTCATCCCGGAGATCATTGCTTCTACGTGTGTCGCGGTCGTGGCGAGATTCACGACGTCGGCAAGTGTCCGATGGAGGAATTCTACAACCAGATCCGCCAATGGTTTGATCCAGCCAAGCACAGAGGGATGTTGCCAGAAGTGGCCGAGAAGATGTTGAACTAGGACGCTCGCCGGGGTTGAATCCGGTACGAGCCGAGCGTTCTAGGTATTGCATTTATGCATTTGTGAACAAGACATCGCTAGATCCAGGTAGCAGGACCCTAGATCAAGTCGATAATACACGTAATCTACATGAAGTGTCAGTTGCCAAGATTTCTAGTTTGCGCCAAGTGGATGAGTTTACCAGATCCGAAGTCTCTTCAGCCCTGGATCTACAAAGGGGAGAGGCACGTTGTTACTGGGAGAAGCGCCTACTTGGTCGATAGTTTGAGCCTACCAAGGGTGAGGTCACTGCAGATCTACCTAAGGTCTGTGTGGTGTAGCGGGATCAGCAATCAGCTGCGAGATTGCCAGATCCAACTTACCAACTGCGCCCAGACACCGACTAACGGAGGGGGTCCCCCGATGATCCGTGTTCTGCTGAACTTTCCTCACCTTGTGTACCCGTCGGTAGGGCGGGAGCTTGCTCTCTCGGTAACTCCGAAGCGTTCAAGTGGTGAAGCTTGAGTGTCTTGGCGAGACGTGGGGATGGGGTGGAGCAGCAGTGGAAAATCTTCACTAAGCGTCCGTGGATGGTTCCGTATCCTAAGCGAATATTTGAGCTTATGGATCCGGGGCCTAGATCGTAGATCTGGCCGTAGGGTTGCCTTGCGGATGTGTTCCCTTGCCTTACTAGTTCCTTTGCGTCGTACTTGCCGCCTCATGTGACGGGATCTTGAGAGTTGAGACCTTCTAGGGTGTAACCGACCAAGTAGTAAATTCGGTTAGCCTGTCGGATCTGCACGTGTATAGGAAAGCTTACTAGGTTGTAGGATCTGGCCAATGTATTATCCAGTTATCGCTATTAACACTAGATTCGCAATTCCCAACCTTCTTCGAGCTCGTACGGCCAATGTAGTTCCGGTTCTTGAGGGAAGGAAGGCACTTGCGTGTTATGGTGCAAATGAGGTTCTGGTGTACTACGAGCAACCCGCCGCTGCTCTTCGCCGATTCGAGAGTGCGAAGACTCTCAGGGGCTAAGTCCCCGTGGTACGCGCCACCCGCGCACCCATCACGAAGACTTAGTTCTTCCCCAGTAGGGCGCCCCGCCCCTACTGGTTCCCGGCGTTCCCCTGTCCCCGGGATCCTGGCTTCTGCCAGCGACCCTTGAGGACGGGCTTGGGGAAGGACCGTCTGCGGAGTCTTTCCGCGGGACAGTCGCGCTTGAAGTGGCCCATCTTCCCACAGCCGAAGCAGCGGATGTCACGCTGTTCGGCGGACCCGAGTTCCATGGGAACTGGTCCGTTGGGGCTTGTTCGACCGGGAGCCGACAAGGAACTCCCAGGCCACGCTGAGGCCGGCGTACGCGCCTGGCGATGGCTGTATTCTTCTTGAAGAGCCACTTGAATCGCCTCTTCAAGGGTGTTTGCCTGCACCCGGAACAGCTGAGTGCGTGCGGGGCCCACTCGAAGGCCGTCCATGAACACAGTCATCTTGATGTGTTCATTGAGTGGTTTTCCACTAGAGGACGCCGTGAGCTCCCGTATCTCTTGCACATACTCGTGCAGTTCGCGTCTTCCTTGTTTACACGCGAGGAAGCGCGAACGCTGGCGGTACTCGTAGTTCGCCGGGAGGAACGCGGCTCGGAGCTGTTCGCACAGCTGAGCCCAGGATGTGAAACATCCAGGGGATGTCGCTTCCCGAGTGTACACCCCAACTCTTAGCACGACCGCTAAGGTTGGAGAGTGCAAAAGCAACACGCAGTTGCTCGGTCGAGATCAGAGCCGCGTCCATCGCGAGCTCTACTTCTCGGACCCAGAAGTGAAGGTTCTCGCCTTCCTTCCCTTCATACGGCTTTACCTTCAGCCGTATTGGCTTCGGGTGAGGCGGGTTTGCTTCCGCCGCCGGAGCCTGCAGGTTCTCCCGCACATGCGCGATGAGGCCCTGCTCGTACGCGTCGAATGCATTGACGCGCTCGAGCTGCTCAGCCGGTGTTGATACCACCAGGCTCTGCAGGGCCTCCATCCCGAAGATGCCTGCCATCTTCCGAACCGACTCGAACTGAGAGTCGTTCATATGGGAGAAGTCGTTCCTATCCATGGCAACGAACTTCGGAGGTTCAGGTAGTCTACCCGCGATGGCGTGGATTGACCAACAAGTGCTACCAAGTGTGACGGGGTCACACAGCACCTTGCGCTAGAGGAAGTTATCTTCCGAGAGTATACAAACTCTCAGTGAGCGGCAGTTCACAGGTCCCCTCTTTAATTAAAGAGAGCGAAGTGACCTAAATAAGGTAGATTGTAAACTGAGTATATTTATAGGTAGGTTAAGTTTGTGGTTAATACAAACTATCAGTTACCTATAGAAATGCAATGTCATTTAACCAATGGTTGGTTTTGAATGACCTTGGTACCTTGTACCAAATATCCCGGAGTATGACATGTCATACTCCTGAAGTGTGAAGTGTCACACTTCATGTAACCAGGGTACACTTAGTGCTACGTACCCCGTTACAACTATAGTGTTGAGGAAGCTCGCAATAGGACGACTGAGTCTTAGG
>NW_003307058.1:0-4299 GCF_000142945.1 Phytophthora infestans T30-4
CCTCTCCACCAAGCCCTGAGCCACTGCGTGGCGGCGTCAGTGGGACGCGAGGGTTAACCAAGCCGTTCACATAGAACGGAGTGTAGCCTGTCGAGGCGTGCACTGCATTATTTAATGCGAACTCAACGAGTGGGAGCATCTGGCTCCAGCGTTTTGGCGCCTCAGCGCATACGCTTCGGAGGGTATCCTCCACAACGCGATTCACGCGTTCGGTTTGACCATCGGTCTGCGGATGGTCCGCCGTGGACATGTCCAAACGAGTGCCGAGCACTCTGAAGAGGGACGTCCAGAACTTCGCGGTGAAGCGCGGATCTCGATCCGAGACAATTGCCTCAGGCAAGCCATGTTGGCGAAAGACTCGGTCTAAAAACAGCAAAGCTGTACCTTCACCATCAATGGTGTCCGGCACTGCCGCTAAATGAGCCATCTTGCTCAATCGGTCTACAAAGACCACTATACCTGTGTTTCCCGCCTTATCCTTGGGAAGGCCAAACACAAAGTCCATACTCATGGACTGCCAGCATCCCTTGGGGACAGGCAAACTCGCCAATGGCGCTGCCGTGCTCGGCGCGGACTTTGTCCGTTGACACGTCTCACACGTGCGTACATAGGTGCCGACCCACTTATACATCTTGGGCCACCAGTACATCGAGCTCACCGAGCCATAGGTCTTCTCCCGACCTAAGTGCCCGCCCACGGGCGTATCATGAACCTCATAGAGGATTCGATACTTTAGATCCTCATCATGAGGAACGACTACACGAGGGTTATCCTCAGCGTCGGTGCTGTAGTACAGCAGGCCGCCATCGAGTGAGTATCGATGCAGCCTCGCACGTAAGCGCCTAGACAAATCCTTGTCAGAGTCTTTTAAACTCTTCGCTCCCAAGAGCCCGTAGCAGCGCTACGCACATGTCGTCTTGTGCATTCGCTCCGCGTATCAAGTCAGGCACTGACGACGTCACTGTCGTGACATGAGCTAACTCGTAGTCGGGCCTGTGCGAGAGCGCATCGGCCACTACATTAAGCCGCCCCGGTTTGTACTTCACCTCGAAGTTATACTCGGCAAAGAAGGAAAGCCATCTTGCCATTCTCTGAGAGAGATGAGGCGACTGTGTCGCAGTGCGTAGCGACGCATGATCAGTAAAGATCACAAAAGGCTTAGAGCCTAGCAGGTGTACCCTGAATTTGACTAGAGCATACTTCATTGCAAGTAGCTCTTTGTCATGAACTGGATAGTTCTTCTCTGCAGCTTTGAGCTGGCGAGACTCAAACGCGATCACGCGCTCACGCCCTTCGGCGTCTGCTTGTAGTAAAGCACAACCGATTGCAAAATCGGAGGCGTCACAGACGACGCTAAACGGACTATCCGGGTCCGGTAGCGCAAGGATCGGAGCCTGGAGAAGGCTCTCCTTCACAGCCTCAAAGGCTCCGTCGTGCTCGACGTTCCAGCACCATGGTGCGTCCTTCTTAAGGAGATCTGATAATGGCCGAGCCATCTCCGCGTAGTTCGCACTGTACTTGTGCAAGTAATTGGCTAAGCCTAGCCACTTGCGTAAGTCTTTTTGGTTTTTGGGAACCGGCCAGTCCCACGATGACCTTGACTTTGGCAGGATCTGCCCGTAAGCCACGCTTCCCAATGAAGCACCCGAGGAAAGGTATCTCCTCAACGCCAAAGACGCACTTGTCCAAGTTGGCATACAACTTATTAGTGCGCATGCACTCGAGCACCGCTCGCAAGTGGTCAATGTGGTTATCCACGTCTGACTTTCCGTGCTCGGCACGACTATGGACGAATATATCGTCAAAGTACGTTTGAGCGTACGCCTGGTGGGGCCTAAACAACTGCGTCACAAGACGATTGAACGTTGCTGGTGCGCTCGACAGCCCCTGGGGCATCACCAGCCACTCCCAGAGCATACCGCTCGGAGTACTCACCGCTGTCAGCGGAATGTCGCTCGCTCTCATGAGCAATTGGTAGTAACCATTGACCAAGTCGAGCGCACTGTACAACGTACAGCCTACCATGTTGTTCTGCAGAACATCCTTGCGAGGAATCGGCGGTTGCGCCGGGATAGTGGCCGCATTTAGCTTGTTAAAAGCATGAACAATGCGCCACTTGCCGTTCGGCTTTCTGACGCAGAACGTGGGTGTCGAGTGCGGAGACTTACTCTCGCGCACCATCCCTGCCTCGTGCTTCGCACGGAAGAATGCGTCAATGACGTCACACTGCTCTCTCGGCAAAGGCCATTGCCTTGTTACGCAGTATTTGGTTCCAGGAACCAGGTCAATCTCATGACACACGCCTCGATCCGGAGGCAGACCCGTCGGTGGGTCTTTCGAGACAACGTCTCCATACTCCTTCACCACCGGGTAGAAGGGGTCCGAGGGATCTTTGAGGATCGCCGATCCACTTCTTGCGCTCAGCGCCTTCTTGGTGTCCTCTAGGACCGCGTCGTCCACGACGGATGAGGAGCTCAACTCCTCCTCAGGTCCCAGCAGGACCACATCGGCTAGCTCGCCTGCCTTCAAGGCTTCGCCAAACTGGGCAATATACATTTCGTCCAGCTCTAGCAGAGCCTCTGCAGCGGGCAGAGTGTCATGGCTGATATCGCCTTCTACCTCCTTACCGTCACTCCGTTCACGAGTGTATACAGCTGTTCACAGCAATCACGTGGAGCATCACCGCTCGTCACGTTGGACACCTCGTCCGACGTCGAAGACGTCACAGACGCCCTGCGTCTTCTTCTCCTCTCCCTCCGCGACCGAGCCCGGCCGGATGAGGGCGGTGTGGCGACATCTCCGTCACCACCACCGGGTGCAGCAGCACCATCACTCCTCGAAGAGGATACAGTGTCTCGCAAGACACTCGGCTGAAAGCCAAGAGGTTCTTGACTTTCACACAGTGAACTAGGTGTCACTTCACCTGCATCTCCTGGGCCACGCCCATGATGCCTCGACTCGCAGTCGACCGCGACCCTCGGGTCACGCAGCGGTAGGTCATCGACCAGATTCATACCACTCAGTGGATTACGCGCCACTCCGCGCTCGTCCTCACCAGGACCCAGCAGTTGGTCATTGACCTGACCTGCACCGCTCCGCGGATAACGTGCCGCACCACGTACGCCCTCAGGGCAAACAGCAACCTCGTTGCTAACAATTTCGGACATACCAATGTCCAGCACTACGGCCGCCTCGGCCTCGTGCTCGCGCCAAAGCGCTTCTGCTTCCTAGCAGAGGTGGGTTCATGACTCACCAAAGCTCCACTAGGAGCAGGGTGCGACGCACCCAGCGTTTTCGACTTCCAGTCGATCCATGGCTCATGGCGTTCCAGCCATACCATGCCAAGGATGAGGTCATACCTCGCATCCAGGTCTAAGACCAAACAGCGTTCCACGCTATCGAAGTTCTCAAACTTCACTCCAAGGTCGACAGAGACCTTCGACACAGTTACCAGTGTCCCCGTCGCGAGACGGACAGAGATCGTATCTCTCGTTGGCACTTCCAGTGCCTCAGCATACAGCTGACTCCCTTCTAGGGTGGAGCGACGGGCGTAGTTGCCCGAGGCTCCCGAGTCCATCAAGACTCTCCATGGCTTTGCAAAGCCCTTCACGCTCGCTTGAACGACCAGCAAGCCCGGCTTGCACACACTCTTCTCGTAAGAGAGCTCAGCTCTCTTCGGGGCTGAGCCCCGTTGCCCTCTACCTCCTCGAGGTACAACAGAAATCAGCTCTTCCCAGTAGGCGCGGGGCGGCTACTAGGAAATGCCGTTTCCCGGCGATGACCCGGAGGGTTGGCTCGCCGGGGCCTCGCGCTTCTTGCGCAGAGGCAAAAGGCCCTCAAGTGCTTAGTGCTATTGCACACAAAGCATCGGTGCATGCCGGCGCGCTGCTCCGCAGCAAGAAGGTCCGCTTCTTCGTCTTCAGCATAGCTGAGGTCCATCGGCTCTGGACCGCTCGAACAGCTTGCGCTACCAGCGCTCCAACCAGGTCGAGCCGACCTGAAGTTGTGCTCGACATTTAATGCCACATCCACCGCCTCTTCGAAAGCGTTAGGGTGTACACGGAACACTTCCGTTCGAGCTGCGCTCACACGAAGTCCCTCCATGAACACGGTCACGCTGACCAGTTCTGGAAGAGGGTCCGCCGCCATTCCGGCGATAAGAGTTCTCAACTCTTGGACATAGTCCAATAACTCCTTCTTATCCTGGCGGGTAGCAAGGAACTTCGACCGGATACGGTACGCCTGATTAGGCGGCGCAGAACACGCGCGAAAGCTGTTGCTTCAGCTGATCCAAGTGGG
>NW_003307059.1:0-4300 GCF_000142945.1 Phytophthora infestans T30-4
ATTTTACTAAGAGTTAAGTCTATCTTGCTTGTGACCTTTCTCACCACTACGTGTACGCTAGTGCCGGTAGAAACATAGCCCGCTACACTTGGTAGCACTTCGTAGTCTTCCAACGACCACGACCAAGACCAAGATGCAGCACGGCTTGACTTCCGGTTCCATCGGAGCAACTATGGAGCACGACAACTTCCCCCACCTTACCCGCGTTGAGTGAGAGGTTCCCCATCTCTCGGAATCAACTGCAGGGTTCGGCTTGGCTGTCCAACTTCAGCAAGCAGCGTGGTAACCGACGTAGCCATGCGGGCCGAGCTTGGAAAAGAGTCCTTGTGATCCTCGTGTTAGCAATCCAGGACGGTTGGTGTGACGTGGATATTTTGCTGGATCCATCCTTCTTGCATCTTCCCCGACGCGGGGATAAGGTGGCTTGGTTTCTGGGATCCGTATCCCGTCAAGCCAACTTGGAGGATCCCAACCTCCATCGCCCAGAACCCACGAGCCTATTGGAAGCCTTGCGAGAGATCGACGAAGCCGAGCCTTGGCGTATCCAGTTTCGCGGAGACTTGAGCCAACACCCAGGACGCCAGATCCAGCGTCTAGTGGGCAAGTTCTTTAACGTTCAGCCCAAGACTACCTGATTCTCATCACTCTTTGACGCCACGCCCCCAGTTTCAGTCTTCGTGGATTCATTTCGTAGCAGTAACTAGCGACTGGAAACTGGGTCGAGCTAGCCCTTTGCATAAGCTATCATAATCCACACTCTCTTATTTAAATATGTCTATAACATTCCCTCGTGTGTTGGGAAATCTAGTCAGAGCCTTTCAGTATACACCTGGATCTGGGCGGGATCCACCCTTTCAGCGTACACCTGGATCTGGGCGGGATCCACCCTTTCAGCGTACACCTGGATCTGAGCTGGATCCACCCTTTCAGCGTACACCTGGATCTGGGCGGGATCCACCCTTTCAGTGTACACCTGGATCTAAGCGAGATCCCGGATCCAGTTGGATCCGCTGGATCTGGATTTCATCCGGATCTAGCGCCAATGATCCAGGTTCAATCGGGTCGGTATAGTTCGGGCCCTTGAAAGCTCGTGCTTGAAATCAAGCAGGACTCCTCACACGTAAAACGTCACTCTTGTGCATAAACATTCACTCCTTCCTCCTAATCCACCCTTCCCCTGTGGATTCGTCTTCTCTTTCTTTCCGATGTGACCAACTCATATTAGCGATCCTCCTCCTCCTGGCCCACACCCTTCCTGTGGGTCCTTTTTCATCCTCCCATCGATATGACCGACTCACATCAAGGGATCCCCTCCCTACTCTTCTTCATGAGACTGCATCACGCCGAATCTGTTACGATTCGTACGATCCCGCAAGAAATCATAGATTAATGCTCCGCAGTTCAGATCTGCCTCGTCTACCCAACTCGGTTCGTCATATCCGCGCCAATACACTAGAAATTCACGGTAAATCCGTCCGTATCTTGTTCGTTTCCCTGACCTCATATCGGTGATCCTCTCGACTGTGTAACTAATTCCGTCGTCTTGCAAAACTCACATTCCCAACTATCTTTCCGGTAGGAGGAAACTTCCTCCAAAATCTCAGCGCGTGCGGAGAAATTCCACTGAAAGACGGATCTGTGGCCGATCCGGATATTCTTTGACCAACTCAGCTTGGATACGTGTACTCACAGGGAACAGGCGGTATTCGGTACCTACCGTTTCCAGCTTTACCGCATGTTCTCCAATCTTCTCGCTCACCCGGAACGGTCCATGCCATAGGTGGGCTAATTTGCGGGCATACCCCTCTTTCACTCGATCCAAATAAAGCCACACCTGCGATCCCACTTGGATTTGATGTGGACGGGCATCTTCGTTGTGTCGATCCGCTCGACCCTGTATCGCACTCCGCAGTCGTTCGTTCACCTGGGATCTAGCTTGCCGGTAGTACTTCTGGACTTGGTATCGCCATCGCCTTGGATCTCGGTTCCTCTTCTTGGTGCTGCAAACTGGGATTGCCGCTTCCAGGGTGGATTTGGGATCCCACCCATGTACCAAGTAAAATGGTGTATCACCCCGGATCCTGTCTTGGGCGGTGTTCATCGCGAAGGGGAGCCGTTCTGCGTACTCATCCCAATCCCTCTGATCAAAATCCTGGACGTACATCTTGAGTGCTCTCGTGATCGTCTGTACCATGCGCTCGGCCGACCCGTTAGCTTGGGGACGATATGCCATGGTTGCTCGCTGTCGCTGCCCCAGGATCCGGTTGAATGCTCGAAAGAAATCAGACATAAAGCCTGGCTCCCGATCATGTCTAATCATTTCGCTAGCTCCAAATCTTCGGAAAACGCACTCCTCGTACGATTCAGCAATGGCTTGCGCAGTTCTAGACGCACTAGCTTTGACTATCACGTATCCGGTAAACAAATCCACCCAAATCAACATTTCTGTGTTTCCTTTGAACGACTTGGCCAACGAGGGGATATGATCCATGGCTATGATTTGGAAAGGGTAAGTCGCTTGGATATTCCCAGGTGACTCCCCTTCGATTGTGGGCCTGCCCTTGCCTGTCTCACAATCCACGCATTCACCGACATATCGTTGTACGCTCTTGAATAGTCCTCTCCAGTGGAAACATTCCCGGATCCGTTGGTAGGTCCGACCAATACCCTGATGTCCGCCTTCCAGGCTAGCATGGTAGTGGTGTAGGACATCCTGTTGCAAGGTTTTCGGCATCACCAGTCTCATCAATCCATCCCGATCCTCGTTAACTCTCTTCGTAGGGGGGCAATAGAAGAGCAAGTAATACAGATCCACTGCGTAATCCGTAGCGATAATACTGTAGGATTTAGTATCCTCCCGACTCAGGTCTCGTACATCTACCATCAGATACTTCTTTAGTCCCAAGATCCACGCTTCCTCGTTTTGTGCTTTGAGGATCCGCTCAATACGGACTCCCTTCACAAATGTTTCCTCGAGGATCTGGGGGCTGGATCCAATCCTTCCTCTGGACCTAGTGACGGCCATCACCTGGACTGTTCTTTTCCTGGATCCAACTACCACCACTTCGTCTAGTCGGTTCAATGTAACGAGATCCTGATGCCCGGCTTCTCTCTCCACTTCGACACCACATTGATTCCGTAAAGCGGCACTGGCCAAGCTGTCTGCACTGGCATTCCAATCTCGCTTGACATGCACCAACTCGTGATTCAACCATCCACGCAGGTGGATCATCACTTTCTGCCGTAACAGTGTTAGGGCCGGGGCCTTGCAGTCAATCTCGCCTCGCACCTGTCTGATTACCAAATTTGAATCCCCACAAATCACCAGCCTTTTTGGATCTTGTCCCTTTAGTAAATCCAAACCCAGAAGGAGTCCGTTATACTCCGCCTCATTGACGGTGAGACCTTCTGCGTAAGTGGATCTGGCTCGTACAACTTCCCATCCGGGCAGTCTCCACAGTATTGCACTGTATGCTCCTCCTCCGCGTCGTACGCGAGCGGATCCATCGAAACTCAGGACGTACAGATCCTCGTCTGCCTGTACCGTCGGGATCGGGATCTGGATCCGGCGTTTGGGCTCTTTCTTAGGAGCGACCCTAGTCAGCGCCTCATCCATCTTAGCTCGAGGAGTGATGCTCGCGGCCAAGACTCCCAGGATCTCGTCTTCCCCTTTCGAACATTTCACAATCTCCAGTGTCCAAGGCGAGAGTAGAGCTGCCCACTGTCCCAAACGTCCTTGTCTTGAACAGCCAGGCTAGCGTAGAGTGTCGGGTCAGGATCCGGATGGATCTTCCCACAAGCAGGTTGTAATTCAGATCCAACACGCGCAGGAGCGCGAGTATCTCTTTCTCCACCGCTCCGTAGTTCAGCTCATTCGGCTTCAGTGTCCGGCTGACGAAGGTGACTGGATGACAGATCCCCTCATGGCTTTGTACCAGAGCTGCTGAGACTGCCCAGTCGCTGGCATAAACTATTACCGTAGGTTGACGTTCTGGATCGAAATGACGGAGGATAGGCGTGGTCGCGATCCTGTTCCTCAGTTCCACGAATGCGTGTTGATCTCGGATCCACCGAGATTCTGCCTTTTCCATGTTCTGATCCGTCGTCTCTATCCAGACTGGATCCTCTCTCCGTTGGTCCCGGGGTGGATCCAGCTCCTGTTTCAGGTCCTCTTCTGGCGTCGTACCACTTGGATTCCTTCGTGGAACTGACATCTCCCGGGCCAGAGCTTGTTGGATATTTATCCGGACAGCTGGAGTGGTCATCGCAGCAAAATCTAAACTCTCTCAATTCATACAAT
>NW_003307060.1:0-4302 GCF_000142945.1 Phytophthora infestans T30-4
CACTCTTGTATAGTATATCCCATATCCATTTAGGTGAATCCAAGTAAGGGTGGATCCGAGGTAAGTCTTGGTGGATCTTGTCTTCCTGTACGTCGCTCATACTAGATCCATCGTCATTCCATACGGGGTGCCGCTCGTCATGGCTAATCCACCACAGGCAACTTCCATCCGTGCCACCAACCCAAATCCTCTCTAATCACTTGAAATTGTCACTGATTCGGGATAGTGACCCCGCGTCAGGCCCATTCTCTTATTCCTGAGAAAGCACTTCACCACAATCGCCTCCTGTACGTTGTCGGCGCTGCACAACAGCGTTCACGGCGTGCATTACCAGCATCCACAACCGCTTTCTCCCTTTCGCGACACATGTCTCCCGCCAAGCGTACCGGCAAATCGTCGGGCAAGGCCCCATCCACCACACCTCCGGTCAGTCCGTCTTCCATGTCGCCCACCGATCTGCGGGCTCTAGCCCAGGCTCTTTCCGATCAGGTGCAAACCCTGACGGCGGAGCTCCAGACGGCTCAAGATGCCCAAGACCAAGCTGCGTCTCTGCACACTACCCAGCTTCAGACCTTGCGAGCCCAAATCCATGACCAGGGCTATGGAGATCCAGGGGTGGGAGCACCGTGCGGCCTCTCGGTCGCAGACCTGCGACTCTTGTTGGCTGATCAGGCGGTCGAGATCCGCGACCTGACCGGACGGCTGGATCGCGCCTCCCGTCAGCGAGGAATGTCATGCGGGATGACAACGACCATCTCCTTAGGGAGATGGCGCTCGCTGGATCTGAGATCCACCAGCTCCAATCCCGGATCCACGACCTCGAGCGGGATCTGGAGGATTCCCAGACTGCTGGGGCAGCTGCGGATGCGAGCTTGGACCGGCTCCGTGACGAGTTGCGTCTGACCCAGGAGGAGGTGGTGACCAACGACTATGTGGGATCCACCCATGGCGGATCCACCTTAGGGTCGGCGCGTGGAGGATCTCCCGCGCCAAATCCACCTCCCTCGTCGCCGGATGTAGCTCTGGCTCAGCTTGCTGAGGAGTTGCAGGATACCAAGGAGTCGCTCGAGAAAGCGTCTGCCGGACGAGAGTACGCGCTCGAGGAGTTCGTGCGTATAACTCAATTACGCGACGAGATGCAAGCGAAACTGGCGGACAGCGAACTCCAGCGGGACAAGGCGGCTACCGAGTGGGCGGCTGCCAAGCGTGCACAAACAGAGCTGGAATCCAAGCTTCGCCGCACGAGTACGTGGATCCTCTTTTAGTCCTTGCTAGTAACCCCATATTCACTCGTTAGTGTCCATCCGGGTGACAAATTGAAAGAAGCCGATGCGACCGCCGCGGAACTCCGGGATCAACTCGCTGCAGCCCAAACTCAGCAGCAACAGCTGGTCCTGGAGCGCGATCGTGGCTTATCGGAACAAGATTTGGCTCGTCGACGACTGGCGCTGGTGACAGCTGCCGTGTCGGATCCCCTTCCTCCCTTTTCGGGACCCTCTCGTGCTGCCAGCGTCTCTGCTCCTCTCCCGTCTGTAAGTGGGGCGGATCTGTCAGTTGCGAAACGTCCGCGTAGTGCATCTCCCGCTCCTAGCACCGGATCCCCCCGTCCTCATAAGCATGCTCGCGCTTCCCCAAAGGCCAAATCCAAAACCGGTTCGGCCTCTAAGGCGGCCTCTCAGGTGGGACCCACATCCGCTCCCAAGGCAGGATCCAAATCCACATCCAAGACGGGTCCCACATCCACGTCCAAAACTTCCGCCTCTCCCTCGAAGTCTGGAGCCGGATCCAAGACCGGATCCACCACTGCACCCAAGTCGACTTCAGTATCCACGACTGGATCTGGGTCCAAGACTGGATCTACGGCGTCCAAGACCGGATCCGGACCCAAGACTGGATCCGTTGTGGTGTCCAAGGCGGGATCCTCGGCATCCAAGTCCGGATCAACTGCCAAGGCTGGATCCGTTGCTGTATCCAAGTCGGGATCGGCGCCCAAAACTGGATCCACGACTGCGCCGTCGTCCCAGGCAGTGGTGTCCACTGGATCCACAGCCATCGTTGCTCCTACGACGGGGTCAGCCCCATCCGCGGCTAGATCCGGACAGTCTCAGTTGGGATCCACCGCTGCCCCTTCAGTGACGACGCCTACCGTTCTCCGGCTAGCTTCCCCCGGCCATCCGCCCGTTCGTGCTGGATCCGGGAAGGGGAAAGCTAAACGTGTCATCCCCCCGGGATGTGGGCTTGGCAGCTCGGAGGATGACGAGGATGAGGAGTCGGACTGGTCCGACGGCTCAGGGCCTCCTACCGGATCGTCGTCGAAGCGTACGTCGTCCTCCGGCCCGTATCCCTTCACTCTGAGCGATGAGGACGATGACGACGACGATGACGATGAGAGTCCGGAGGATTCGGAGGAGGCTCGAGCCGCTGAGGATGCCTTGGAGGAAGACACGCGACGGGCTCTGTCCCAATCTCGATCGGAAGCCCGGCGGAGATCCCTCTCGACGCCGCCTCCACAAGTCGCTGGCACAGCCAGATCCGGAGGCGACACTGCGGGATTCGCGGTCCAAGTCGACAGTGACGGCGGATCGGGTAGCGATGGTGATAGGGGGTCGCCTCGTAGTGGCGGACTCCTTGGATTTGGCGGAGGGGGTCGCCTGGTGGCGGATCCCCCGGATCTGGCGGAGGGGGGTCGCCTGGTGGCGGATCCCCCGGATCTGGTGGATCTCCAGGATCGCCTCATGGTGGCGGGTCCCCAGGATCGCCTCATGGTGGCGGATCCCCTGGATCTGTCTTGATCCCTGCTCCCCCTAACTCGTCACTGCCCGGGATGCTCCCCGTGGCTCCGTTCGGTCCGGATGCCGCCTTCATTCCTGGTAGACGTGCTCCTGTGGCCTTCGCTACCAGAGACATCGAGCCTTGGTCCGCCAAGAAGTTGAACCGGGTCGCGGTCATCTCAATGAAGATCACGGTCTTGTTTTCTGAGTTGCCTTTTCGAGCTGAAAAGTTGAAGATGGCCAAGTGGTGTTGCAGTACTGCTCGACGAAGGACATGAAGGCGGATCTGATGACCAAGCCGATCACCGCGGTGCAGTTCGAATATCTTCGCAACAAGCTGGGTATCAAGCCACCAAGCGCGGTCGAGTCGAGTGGGAGTGTTGTTAAGAAGGCGTCTCGTCCAGCTTCGGCATACCAGTAAAACCGGTTTCCAAGGACCCCGCGATGTTTACGGTAAGTCAATTGCGCAAACGGATGTATGCGCAAACAGATGATTGGACGAACAGGATGATTGGACGAGTCCATGATTGGATGCACCAAATGATTGAATGCAGACTAGGACGTAAGACAGAGTAAGCTCCAATAAATCAATCACTTTGCATGTTATCATCTAGTGCACAAACGACCTTCCTTTTGCTCCCACTGTTTCACCGACGTCATGTTGATGCCTGCACCGTAGTCCTTTTTGACGATGGCGTCTAGACCGCCATGGCCAATGTGACCAAGTCGAAGATGCCAGAGGTACGATGTGGTGTCCCCTTTGCGATCCTTCGAGCTTGCCGCATTGGCCTCGTCGGGCACAGCTGGTGTCATGCACAGCTTGAACAGCCCATTGCCTTCACGCGCGCCGAGCTTCCAGTTGAAACCCTTTGCTTCCGCAAAACACCCATCCGTCTCGAACGTCACGGGACCAACATCCTTGGTGAAGCGACCAACCGAGAAGAGGTTGCGTGACAGCTTAGGAATGTGCCACACATTCGTGAGCACACCCTTCTTGGTCCCCGTGGAGTCCTCATGACATCACGATGTCGCCGGTCCCGACTGCCTGAACCACACCATCGTCCGCGAGATGTACGTTCACCAGAGACATCTTCTTGTAGTTCTTCATGTACTCCTTCGAGTACGTCATGTGCTGCGTCGCACCCGAGTCGACCAGCCACTTGTCACTTGACTTAGTGGTCTTGCTCCCACCACCAGCCAAGAAGAGAAACTCGCCCGATTCTTCTTCATCGCGCGCGACGTTTGCTCGTTGCGGCCTCTGTCGCTCCGCATTTTCACAAACATGTGGCGGGGATTTCGAATTACTGATGCTGAGCCTGAATTCTCATTCGGGGGTGTACAGCTGTCTTGCATCTGGCGGTTCCCGCAGTAAACTTAAAAGCTGTCTAAGACACACTCCCGGTTGATCGTGACAGACCCGTTTCATACGTCGTTCTTACGATGCAATTACTGACGATAGTGGTTTACGGTATTGACATGTTAATGATGAACAAGCAAGACCCCTGCGAAGGTATTTTGCCACCGAAACTGA
>NW_003307061.1:0-4303 GCF_000142945.1 Phytophthora infestans T30-4
ATTGTTGATCTTGCCCCCTACCTTGGCTTGTCTGAACCACTTTCCTGGGGCATGGTACTTCCAGTATCCAGGGGACTCCCCTGTTAGCAGATCCATGGATTTAACATCCTCAGATCTATAGGATCCAGTGACCAGACAGACCTTAGGTGGATCTGCAGTGACTTCACCCTTGGTAGGCTCAAACCATCGACCATGTTGGCGTTTCTCCCAATAACCACGTGCCTCTCCTCTGTGTAGATCCAGGGTTGAAGAGACTTCGGATCTGGAAAACTCATCCACTTGGCGCAAACTAGAGACCTTGGCAACTGACACTTCATGTAGATCACGTGTATTATCGACTGGATCTAGGGTCCTGCTACCTGGATCTAGCGATGTCTTGTTCACAAATGCATAAATGCAATACCTAGAACGCTCGGCTCGTACCGGATTCAAACCCGGCGAGCGTCCTAGTTTAACATCTTCTCGGCCACTTCTGGCAACATCCCTCTGTGCTTGGCTGGATCAAACCATTGGCGGATCTGGTTGTAGAATTCTTCCATCGGACACTTGCCGACGTCGCGAATCTCGCCACACCCGCGACACACGTAGAAGCAATGATCTCCGGGATGACCTTTCTTGCCACACTTCTCACAGACCAGATGTTTCCAGCATCCAGATTCAGTGTGCTTCCGGGATCCGCACTGCGAACACCTGACCTGGGCTGTCCCGTCCATGAGATCTCGGGATCTGTACATCCCACGGTCCCCGGGTACGGTATCCCTCGGTCGAGAGTTGTCTCCGGTCTTAGCCGTTCGATCGTTGGGCGCAGTGAGACAGATTCGACGGTAATCTTCAGGGTCGGAGTCCGAACCGTCGGATCCTGACTCAGTTCCTGAGTCAGGCGCCGTGACTTGGTGGACACGTCGAGCTGGGGCCGTGGGCGTCGGAGCCTTTTGGCGATACTTGCCGGATCCGACCGCCGCCTTCTTCTGGCGGTGTTTCGCGCGATCCACCGCCCGCAGCACTTCCTCAAGCTCATCTGCGTCTGGAAGACGTAACACGGTCAGCCTGTCGGCCAGATCCACATCTCCCAACGTCTCGATGAAGTGATCCACATGTTCCCGCAGTACCTTGGATCCCCCATCCTTGATCTTCAACTTGGCCCGTAGACCGGCCACATTTAGTCGATGTAGGTATTCCAGCGGGGATTCATCCGATCTGCGGCGAGCATGGTAGTATTGTCGTGCCACCGACACTCCCAATCCACAGTACTGGGTCTGGAAGCTGCGCAGCAAATCTGGCCACTTGTTCCTGGTGGATCTGCCCAGCTGCCGATACCAGCTCCTGGCTGGCCCCGCTAGCAGATCCGCAAAGGTCAAACACTTCTCAGCATCCGACGCTTGATCTCTCATGAGGGCCGACTTGACTTTGCTGATCCATGTTCTCGCTGGGTCCTCATCTTGATCCTTGCCCGTGAACTCCTTCAGGTCCGATATGGCTGAGATCCGTACCCTCTGGATCATGGACGATCCACCTGCCCCGGCTGTGGCTGTTGCTACCACTGCTGACGAAGTGGATGGGCCATCCAGATCATCTGGGTCGAGCTCATCATGGAAGTCGTCTCCCTCCACGGATTCCATCTCCACGTCTCGTGCTCCATGTTCGTGGAGCACTTGCACTTGTGGCACGGGCGCTCTCATACCCTGTTCGGCCAGGAAACGACTCATCGCAGCTTCGAAGTGCCGCTGCAGGGTGCCCGAGAAGGTGTCGGAAGAGCCGGTGGCCGTCTGGTCCACTGGCGAGTCAGAATTTGTGGGCGATTACCTTGAGCCCGATCTGACGATAACCCCACTGGCTTCTTGCCGGTTCTGGCTCGATCCTGGCTGGATTGTATCAGATCACGGGTAGGGCGTACTGGATCCCGAGTCTTCATGTTCACAGGGACTTCCTCTCTCGGATCCTCGCCCGCGCTTCCAGCATGGATGCCCCGGAGGGTCCTAACGTCATGCGTCGGGGATCGGACGACGTGTCGGATCCATCTTCCGCCGCGGATTCGTAGTTCGAGGACGCAGCTTGGCTGATCCTCGGCGACGACACTGGATCCATAGTGCGCGACCTTTCTCCGGTGATGGACTTAACTCTGGCAAAGAGGTCCCGCGTCGTGGATACTATGAGATCCTAGTCTAGCTCGAAGATATCCTCTGCGTCGAACACGCCAGCTACGATGCCCGACTCCGTAAGCAAACGTAATAGATCTTTGACTGCCACCAACTTGTTCGACGTTTTCGTTGGTGCTCTCACCGGTTCCTTGGATCTTCGATCTGTCGTGGATTCAGGATCTGCATGACAGGATCGTGATGTAGGAAGTCGCGTAAAGCTTGGTGGTGATACACAAACTCGAGATCCTTGTCGGACCAGCTTGACTGGATTCAGCTTGGTCTTCTTCCGACTCTGAAGCTTGCATCTTCTTCCGCGTAGTCTTACTCGTTTTCGTCTTCTTTCTCGTTTCTTCGACTAGCGAGCTTGGGTTTAGGTACGGTGTTGGCTTAGCCGGTGAATCTGCAAATGCATACCGTTTCGCCTTCACTTTCCCTTGTTTTGTTAGCGGATCTTGACTTGCGTCAAGATCCGCAGGGGTCCCCGAGGGGACCTGGGGAGGATAGAGAGGTTTCTCTTCTAGATCCGGATCCGGATCCACCTCTCTTCCGTCGACAGAGTTCCTCCCAAACCTCCATCGATCCGCGGATCTTGTTTCATTCAGCAGCGTCTTCGTCGATCCGACTTCCGACGACGCCTCTTCCCCTGGCTCAATCTTCACTTGAGCATCTTCTTGGGACTCACGGTGAAATCCCGAGTCACCAAAAGATCCGGGCACGCGCATTATTGTGGTGTAGCGGGATCAGCAAAATCTGCGAGATTGCCGGATCCAGCTTACCAACTGCACCCAGGCACCGACTAACGGAGGGGGTCCCCCGATGATCCGTGTTCTGCTGAACTTTCCTCACCTTGTGTACCCGTCGGTAGGGCGGGATCTTGCTCTCTCGGTAGCTTCCGAGGAGTTCAAGTGGTGAAGCTTGAGCGTCTTGGCGAGACGTGGGGATGGGGTGGAGCAGCAGTGGAAAATCTTCACTCTGCGTCCGTGGATGGTTCCGTATCCTAAGCGAATATTCGAGCTTATGGATTCGGGGCCTAGATCGTGGATCTGGCCGTAGGGTTGCCTTGCGGGTGTGTTCCCTTGCCTTTGTAGTTTCCTTTGCGTCGTACTTGCCGCCTCCTGTGACGGGATCTTGAGAGTTGAGAACCTCTAGGGTGTAACCGACCAAGTAGTAAATTCGGTTAACCTGTCGAATCTGCACAAGTAAAGGAAAAGCTCACTAGGTTGTAGGATCTGGCCAATGTATTACCCAGTTATCACTACCAACACTAGATTCGCAACTCCCAACCTTCTCCTAGCTCGTACGGCCAATGTAGTTCCGGTTCTTGAGGGCGGGAAAGCACTTGCGTGATACTGTGCAAATTGAGGACTGTATTGATATTTAAGCCTATACCTGCCTGGATTTCTACCTTCTATGTCTTTCATCTGCTAAATCCCTTACCAGGCTCGGCTGCATGTCTCTTCTTCCCTTGACCCATCATCCCAGCTGTATTATCTTCAGATCCACCGGATCCATGACGTAATCATCATGGTCACCCTATTATGTGTACACTCATCCGGATCCAGGTCGCTTGGATCCACTTCACTGTAAGTTTGCACTCGTCGTCGATCTGAGCTCTCCCATCATCCAACATCATCTCGCAACCGTCTGTGATCTCCATTGTCCCACGAAAGTTCGAGATCCACTGTATCCATCATCCCTATACCCTGGATCCAGGTCCCTCCAGGCGGGATCCTCCCTCCTTGGATCCGAACTCGGAAGTATGGGATCCGGGGTACCTCGCGGTGGATCTTGACTCTTCATTAGCCGTGGCTACTAGATCCACCTTCAGAGGGCACCGACCATCCTTCCTTCATAGGATCCACACTCGATCCACTCTTGTATAGTATATCCCATTTCCATCTTAGTGAATCCAGGTAAGGGTGGATCCGAGGTAAGTCTTGGTGGATCTTGCCTTCTCGTACGTCGCTCATATCGGATCCATCGTCATTCCATACGGGGTGCTGCTCGCCATGGCTAATCCACCACAGGCAACTTGCATCCGTGCCAGCCAACCCAAATCCTCTCTAATCACTTGAAATTGTCACTGATTCGGGATAGTGACCCCGCGTCAGGCCCATTCTCTTATTTCTGAAAAAGCACTTCACCACAGATCCCGTCTTGGACAC
>NW_003307062.1:0-4305 GCF_000142945.1 Phytophthora infestans T30-4
AAAAGCTTTTCTTCCGCCCTCTGCAATCTCCAGATTCTATCCCCTGGACCAAGATAATCTCCGTGATACCCCATCTAATCCTTTGTAATCGGAAGGGGTTGGGCCCGTATCTGTTTTGTGTTCAACATCCTTTCTTTTCGTAATAATAACACTTTGGGGTGGATGATGTGGGTTCTGTACCTACACTCTCGCAATTTGATACATTAGCAGGAAGATCGTTGATGTACTTCTCTTGTGAGATTTATGAGTGTTTTTCTTTTGTGAATCTCTTTTGCTCTCCATTTTTCGCCAGGGTAATGCAACTCGCCCACGTCTTTCATGGTAACCTTTGCAGACAGTTTACCCTCCAGATCGCCTGATCGAGCTCAGATGTGAGCCCGCAATTGTCCAGGTCGTCAACATAGAGGCATATGATCAGAATGTGTTCAACCCCTTTGATATCCCACCGTTTTAGATACAAGCAATGTTCTTTCTTGCATCTAAAAAATCCTAAGTTGGTAAGAAACTCATTTAGAACGGCATACCAGATTCTGGGTGCCTGTTTTAACCCATACAGGCTTTTCTTCAACCTACATACAAGGTGCCCAGCGCCATGACGAAATCCCAATGGCTACCTCATATAGATACTTTCATGTAGGATACCATTTAGAAAGGCTGTAGATACATCCATTTGGTGTAGCTCCAGTCCTAGAATTGTGGCCAATGCCAACAGCACCCGCAAAGACTCATAGCGGGCCACGGGAGCGAATACCTCCTTGTAGTCGATGCCATATAGCTGTGTGTTACCCTGAACAACCAGCTTAGCCTTAAAGCGGTCAACAGACCCATCTGCATGGTACTTGACATCAAACAGCCAGTGGCACCCAAGGGCTCTGCGTCCATTAGGTCGGTGCACCACCACGACGCGGCACCGAAGTGTAGGCTGCCGTAATCATGCGTCCAGGTCCGGAATCGAGAGTCCAAATAGGCGGACGAGGAGACACTGGAACAGGAGGAGAAGATGCTGGTGCCGGGGGACTTGCTGGTGGCGAAGGAGGCGGACCGGCAACGATGATTGGGGAAGTCATCATCGGCGAAGGATTTGGACGAGGTGGAGTCGGAGGACGAGCTGGACCAAGATTGCTCCAATTTCTCTCGGAATCTTCAATATCTTCGTCATCGAGTGCGCTTGAATGATCGGTAGGTGGCGGAACATCATCGCCATCACTGGGAGCATCAGGAGAATCATCCACCGAAAGTTCGTTGTCATCCACGTCATCTCCACGATCGTCATCAGCATGTCCATCGTCATCAATCTCCATTAAAACCTCGGGCGAAGACACGCTTGGTACATCAGCCGTGGGAACTGTCGGAGCCGACTTCGAAGACACGGAAGCTAGTGGAGCAGCTTCAACAGGGGCAGACCCTGCTGTAGAAACCACTCCCGAGACTTCAACTGCCTTGGACGTCGCGGCAGACGCCGAACAGACTTGCCTTGTGGGACAGTTTGGTCCGACTCTTCACCTTCGTCACTTGAGCCAAACATGAGCCGCATTTGCTCAGCCTCGCGCAGAGCTTCTTCGGCAGCACGTATGTCGGCTGGAGAAGGCGAAATCGTTGAAGCTGGTGGCTTGGCCACATCGGGTGGACCCTGAGGCGGCGGCAAAGGCGCGTCAGGAGAATCGGGAACATCGTCGTGATCCCCAGGGGTCACATCTTTACCCGAAGGCTCTGTAGCAGTTTCTTGAGCCGAATGGACGCTACTTGGATCAGCAGTCCCCATGTCCACGTCACTCTGGTCGCCACTGAGGTCGACCACGGCGGGAGTCGAGGAAGACGCTGGTGTAGGAAGTGGCGACCATGAACTTGGAGAAGACGGTACAGACTTGGACCGAGTCTTCATATGACGTCGGGGCGACTTAGCAGGAGAACGAGGACGAGATTTCTTGCGCTTCTTCTGGGCCGCCTTCTTCCACGCCTTCGGACCGAACAGCGATCTACGAGCCGCCTTGGGAGTTGAAGTATCGTCAGGTGGCGCATCACCGAGACCGGCAGCTGCCATCGAAGTACTGGCCTTGTCCGTTGGGATTGGAGCCTTGTCTTCGTCAGAGTCGTCCGGCCTGGCGTCTAAATCCTCGTCACCTGGTCTAAGACGCTTATGGGACTTCCCATGGGCCACTTGGTGAGCGGCCTTGGCCAAAGCTGCAGGAAGGGCTTGAGGATCGTCCGAAGACGCGGTGGCAGACTGGATGCGACGCAAAGCGACTAACGTCTCCTGATCCAAGTCCAGCGCGTTCAGGTCCAGCTCACCCGCAGTCAGACCTATCACGATGGATTGTGAACGAACGTTAGTTGCTGAACACACGGTGGAAGGAGCGACATTAAGAGCGTACCTTCAACAGCCAGACGAAGTACCTCGGGATCCATCCCTGCCAGACTCACGTGTGCACGGAGGGTACGATTCGCTTGAAGGAGGCGAGTGTTACGGTCTTGCTGGTTCTCGAGGACCTTGAGCGTGTCGTTATCAACGTACTTGCCTTGGGCAAGCTTTACCAGAAGGAGGTGAAGCTTCCGAGTCTGCTCGGTATTCGCATCAACAGAAGACTTGTACACCTCGCGTTCGCGAGCCAGCTTCTTTTGCAAAGTGCTGATGAAGACGTCCCGAGCTTGGACCTCACAGTGAAGACGACTCTAATCCTCTGCGTGTCGCTCCATAGTGGCTTGAACACTTGCAAACATGGCATCGTTCTTGGCGTTTGACTCGCGAAGAATCTTGATGTTGTGATGTAAGGCTTCAATCTCAGCGTTGGCAGCCTTGAGGAACGTCTCCGCGTTCTCACGGGCCATGATGTGGGGCGCCACCGAACGTACGGCGGCAGCAGCCTCAGACTGAGCAAACCGCAACTGACGCTCCAAGTCGGCAACTCGTTCTGGTAATGCCGACAGCGCGTCAGGAACAGGCTGTATCGCAGCGAAGACATCATCGAAACCAACGGCAGTCTCAAGGCGACGCTGAGTATGTATGTCGCCGTGGAGAGGAGGCGCAACGCTGATCTGCACTTGGTGACGAGCCATTGCAGTCAAATACGGGATTATCGAGGTCATCATGTGATCGACCGATGCCTCCGTATTTTCAGCCAGCATGGCTCGCAGTGAATCTTCGGGTGAGTGGTTGGTGGACCCTCAGCTGGGGCAGGAGGAGCAGCAGGAGCCATCTCCGTGGGTCCAGCGACGACGGGGAGTGCTGCTAAACCTACCACAGGGAGTGAAGAGTCCGGGGACAGCGGGCGCCGGAGTGTCGGTTTGATGACGCTGCTGTCGAAGGAAGTGCAGCAGACTGAGGGGCGTTCGAACCCTCGGTCTTGCCCTCCTGAGAAATAAGTCGAGTGACACGAGGTGATGAGCAAGGTACCGATGATTCAGGAGAAGGATGGGCTTACGTACCTCCAGCTGCTCACGTTCGCGACGTCTACGAGGATGAAGACGCTGAAATGCGTCGGACACGACTCGATTCAGGCGCTTGGACATACGGTGGCGAGATGGTGAATTGGAGAATGAAGAAATATCACAACGGGCACCAGTACCGTGGCTTCCATTGCGACAGGGGCAGTTGTGGTGTAGTGATTTCTCCGTAGTTGCGGATTATCACCCGTCGACAAAGACGTGACATCGCCCAAGATGTTCAAGCGACGAACCCTCGGTCAGGTGATGTACGGGAGACGCCAAGGTGCAAGGGACTCGACGGCGTCACCTCCGAGTTTTCAACAAGTATCGGATACGGCCCTATGTCACTGAATCCAGGCTGTCCTTATTATTAATAATGGACTGGGCCGGATTCGCATTCAGCGGACCATCTACGGTACGAACCCTCAGTGGCGGTTGGGATGAGTTCGCGGAATACTCAGCGACCTTTTGGAAGACACGTTCACCGTCTGGGACAGGGCGCGGACCGTTAAAGATGCTCATGCGACGGTGCAGACGACGCTTGGCATGCAAGAAGATCCATAACGGATCATTGTTCACTTGATATTTGTAGACTTGATTAGGACACGGTTATTAGGAATAGACCCGAAAGGGTAAGCTTAAATACAGAACAGAATTTTCACTCAAGCACACAGAGCGACGTCCGGCTTCAAGGTAAGCGTCAGGTCAAGCTTGTTTGAGTGTGTTATGCCTGTCGGTGAACTCGAAGCTCTGTAGCGAGGGTTCATCCGGCAAGGCCAAGAGACTTTGTGTATTGGCCGATTATTATCGGGAGGTTCTACGTGACGGCTTATTGTTGCCTATTTGCACGACTGGGAGTGCTTGAATTGCCTCCCTTTTATT
>NW_003307063.1:0-4312 GCF_000142945.1 Phytophthora infestans T30-4
CCGTCGGGCTTAAACTCGTTAGAGGACCGACTAGATCTTACTGGTGGTTTCCCTGATACCAGGGTACCTGATCCCCCGAAGACAGAAGGACTGCCAGGCGAAAGAGGGTCGCGGTGTTTGGATCCAATGGTGGATCCCACGAAGACGGAAGATGAGCAAGTCTGCTACCGTGAAGGCGGAGATCTACACGCCGAGGATCTGGGAGAAGGCATGGCGGTGATCCCGGAGGTACCACTGACCACAGAAGAAGTCACGATTGATGAGATCCAAGTGGATCCGGGGGCGAATGAACCTGCTGAAGTGGATCGTCTGCGTCAGAAAATCTGGGAGAGCCGACATCTGCTGATTGGTAAAGGTAATGCGTTACCGCCCGCTGCCCGCGGAGTCAAATGTGACATCGATGTCGGCGACGCGAAACCGATCGCTCAGAGGGTGCGGAAGGTGGCACCTCAGTTCCGGGAAAAACTATCGGATCTGATTAAGGGCCTGCTGCAAGCCAAGATCATCAGTTTTTCAACGTCCCCGTGGGCATCCCCAGTGGTAATCATCATCAAGAAGAACGGGGTGGGATATACGTCTGTGCATTGATTACTCGGCTGGTTAGCGGTCTGACTCGATTGATGGTGTATCCGATGCCACTAATCAATGAGCTGTTGGAAGATTTGGATAAAGTACTCTGGTACTTCTCTCTTGACATGGCCAGCGGTTTTTGGGTAGTTACTATGACGGATCGAGCTCGCGCGATATCCGCATTCATCACACCGTTTGGACTGTTCGAGTGGAGCCGGATGCCGTTTGGATTGAAGAACGCACCCCAGATCTACCAACGTCTAATCGATAACGCTCTCTATGGATTCACCCGAATACCGGAACCCAAAAGGGGTGGATCCGGGGAGGATCATACGGAAGTAGATCCATTTGAGGCAGGAGAGCCAGGGGATCCTGGAACCCCGTCCGTGTTAGGACGCAGATCTTACATCGACGACATTCTAATCCCGGCGAAATCGTGGGATCAGTTGTGCGAAAGAGTGACATCCCTACTGGAGGCGTGTACTAAGTGGAATCTCTCTATCAGTGTGGTAAAGAGCTATTGGGGGATGCGCAAGGTGGATTACTTAGGCCATCGAGTTTCCAAGAAGGGATTGGAGGCGAATCCTAAGGACCTGTCTTCGTTAGCCGATGTGTCCTTCCCGCAGTCGTTACGGGCGATGCAATCCTTCTTGGGCAGTTTGAACTACTACAGTCGGTTCATCGAGGATTACGCCCTGTTTGCCGCGGTATTGTATGAATTGAGAGAGGTAGATTTTGCTGCGATGACCACTCCAGCTGTTCGAATAAAAATCCAACAAGCTCTGGCCCGGGAGATGTCGGATCCACGAAGGGATCCAAGTGGTACGACGCCAGAAGAGGACCTGAAACAGGAGCTAGATCCACCCCAGGACCAACGGAGAGAGGATCCAGTCTGGATAGAGACGACGGATCAGAACATGGAAAAGGCAGAATCTCGGTGGATCCGAGCTCAACACGCATTCGTGGAACTGAGGAACAGGATCGCGACCACGCCTATCCTCCGTCATTTCGATCCAGAACGTCAACCTACGGTAATAGTTTATGCCAGCGACTGGGCAGTCTCAGCAGCTCTGGTACAAGAACATGAGGGGATCTGTCATCCAGTCACCTTTGTCAGCCGGACACTGAAGCCGAATGAACTGAACTACGGAGCGGTGGAGAAGGAAATACTCGCGCTCCTGCGCGTGTTGGATCTGAATTACAACCTGCTGGTGGGAAGATCCATCCGGATCCTGACTCGACACTTTACGCTAGCTTGGTTGTTCAAGTCGGCCGGTTTACAAGGACGATTGGGACAGTGGGCAGCCTTACTCTCGCCTTGGACACTGGAGATTGTGAAATGTTCGAAAGGGGAAGACGAGATCCTGGGAGTTTTGGCCGCGAGCATCACTCCTCGAGCTAAGATGGATGAGGCGCTGACTAGGGTCGCTCCTAAGAAAGAGCCCAAACGCCGGATCCAGATCCGGATCCCGACGGTACAGGCAGATGAGGATCTGTACGTCCTGAGTTTCGATGGATCCGCTCGCGTACGACGCGGAGGCGGGGCGTACAGTGCAATACTGTGGAGACTACCTGGATGGGAAGTTGTACGGGCCAGATCCACTTATGCGGAAGGCCTCACCGTCAACGAAGCGGAGTATAACGGGCTACTGCTGGGTTTGGATCTACTAAAGGGACAAGATCCAAAACGGCTGGTGATTTGTGGGGATTCCAAATTTTGGTGATCAGACAGATGCGAGGTGAGATTGACTGCAAGGCCCCGGCCCTAACACTGCTACGGCAGAAAGTGATGATCCACCTGCGCGGTTGGATGAATCACGAGTTGGTGCATGTCAAGCGAGATTGGAATGCCAGTGCAGATAGCTTGGCCAGCGCCGCTTTACGGAATCAATGTGGTGTTGAAGTGGAGAGAGAGGCCGAGCATCAGGATCTCGTTACGTTGAACCGACTAGACGAAGTGGTGGTAGTGGGATCCAGGAAAAGGACAGTCCAGGTGATGGCCGTCACTAGGTCCAGAGGAAGGATTGAATCCAACCCCCCAAATTCTCGAGGAAACATTTGTGAAGAGAGTCCGCATCGAGCGGATCCTCAAAGCACAGAACGAGGAAGCGTGGATCCTAGGACTAAAGAAGTATCTGATGGGGGATGTACGAGACCTGAGTCGGGAAGATGCCAAATCCTACAGCATTATCGCTACGGATTACGCAGTGGATCTGCTCTTCTATTGCCCCCCCCCTACGAAGAGAGTCAACGAGGATCGGGATGGATTGATGAGACTGGTGATGCCGGAAACCTTACAACAGGATGTCCTACACCACTATCACGCTAGCTTGGAAGGCGGACATCAGGGTATTGGTCGGACCTACCAACGGATCCGGGAATGTTTTCACTGGAGGGAACTATTCAAGAGCGTACAACGGTATGTCGGGGAATGTGTGGATTGTGAGATAGGCAAGGGCAGGCCCACAATCGAAGGGGGGTCACCTGGGAATGTCCAAGCGACTTACCCTTTCCAAATCATAGGCATGGATCATATCCCCTCGTTGCCCAAGTCGTTCAAAGGAAACACAGAATTGTTGATTTGGGTAGATCTGTTTACCGGATACGTGATAGCCAAAGCTAGTGCGTCTAGAACTGCGCAAACCATTGCTGAATCGTACGAGGAGTGCGTTTTCCGAAGATTTGGAGCTAGCGAGATGATTAGACATGATCGGGAGCCAGGCTTTATGTCTGATTTCTTTCGAGCATTCAACCGGATCCTAGGGCAGCGACAGCGAGCAACCATGGCATATCGTCCCCAAGCTAACGGGTCGGCCGAGCGCATGGTGCAGACGATCACGAGAGCACACAAGATGTACGTCCAGGATTTGGATCAGAGGGATTGGGATGAGTACGCAGAACGGCTCCCCTTCGCGATGAACACTGCCCAAGACAGGATCCAGGGTGATACCCCATCTTACTTGGTACATGGGTGGGATCCCAAATCCACCCTAGAAGCGGCCATTGGTATGTAGCACCAAGAAGAGAAACCGAGATCCAAGGCGATGGCGATACCAAGTCCAGAAATACTACCAGCAAGCTAGATTCCAGGTGAACGAACGACTGCGGAGTGCGATACAGGATCGAGCGGACCGACACAACGAAGATGCCCGTCCACATCTAATCCAAGTGGGATCGCAGGTGTGGCTTTATTTGGATTGAGTGAAAGAAGGATACGCCCGCAAATTGGCCCATCTATGGCATGGACCGTTCCGGGTGAGCGAGAAGTTTGGAGAACATGCGGTAAAGCTGGAAACGGCAGGTACCGAATATCGCCTGTTCCCTGTAGTACACGTATCCAAGCTGAAGTTGGTCAAAGAATACCCGGATCGGCCGCAGATCCGTCTTTCGGTGGATGAATCCGACCGGGTGGATTTCGACGAAGTCCTCCTACCGGAAGATACTTGGAATGTGGATCTCGAAGACGACGAGCTCGAAGTCGAGAAGATCACCGATATGAGGTCAGGGAAGCGAACTAGATACGGACGGATTTACCGTGAATTTCTAGTGTATTGGCGTGGATATGACGAACCCAGTTGGGTAGACGAGGCAGATCTGAACTGTGGAGCATTACTCTATGATTTCTTGAGGGATCGTACGAATCGTAACAGATTCGGCGTGATGCAGTCTCATGAAGAAGAGTAGGAAGGGGATCCGTTGATGTGAGTTGGTCATATCGATGGGAAAAGGAGGAAGGCCCCAC
>NW_003307064.1:0-4312 GCF_000142945.1 Phytophthora infestans T30-4
TCCTACACTGGCTGTGCTCACCTTTATGAGGTGAACATGCATAACGGTTTCTGTACTAGATGCACTGTTGCAGAGCGGCCCAAGATACCATGTCGCCATATCCAAGCTATTATATACTGAAGATCAAAGCAAAATATCAGTGCCCTTCCTAGGTATGACGTGATGCCCCATTTCCATGACGTATACAAAGTGACAACAATGAGCGAAGCATTTAGCTCCATTTCACTTCGTCTGCTTATATACGACCAGCTTCGTTTGAGCTCAGACGTTTTTCCGCCACCCCTGTACCGCCAGGCAGGATCCTCTTTCGTAAGATCGAAGGAAGCCGCGGATTATATACGAGGTAAGAAGCGAACAGCAAATAGAGGTGAGCGTCACGTAACGAGATCCTGATGTTCGGCTTCTCCCTCCACTTCGACACCACATTGATCCCGTAAAGCGGCACTGGCCAAACTATCCGCACTGGCATTCCAATCTCGCTTTGACATGTACCAACTCGTGATTCAACCAACCACGCAGGTGATCATCACTTTCTGCCGTAACAGTGTTAGGGCCGGGGCCTTTGCAGTCAATCTCACCTCGCACCTGTCTAATTACCAAATTTGAATCCCCACAAATCACCAGCCTTTTTGGATCTTGTCCCTTTAGTAAATCCAAACCCAGAAGGAGTCCGTTATACTCCGCCTCATTGACGGTGAGGCCTTCTGCGTAAGTGGATCTGGCTCGTACAACTTCCCATCCGGGCAGTCTCCACAGTATTGCACTGTATGCTCCTCCTCCGCGTCGTACACGAGCGGATCCATCTAAACTCAGGACGTATAGATCCTCATCCACCTGTACCGTCGGGATCGGGATCTGGATCCGGCGTTTGGGTTCTTTCTTAGGGGCGATCCTAGTCAGCGCCTCATCCATCTTAGCTCGAGGAGTGATGCTCGCGGCCAAGACTCCCAGGATCTCGTCTTCCCCTTTCGAACACTTCACAATCTCCAGCGTCCAAGGCGAGAGTAAAGCTGCCCACTGTCCCAAACGTCCTTGTAACCCGGCCGACTTGAACAGCCAGGCTAGCGTAGAGTGTCGGGTCAGGATCCGGATGGATCTTCCCACCAGCAGGTTGTAATTCAGATCCAACACGCGCAGGAGCGCGAGTATCTCTTTCTCCACCGCTCCGTAGTTCAGTTCATTCGGCTTCAGTATCCGGCTGACGAAGGTGACTGAATGACAGATCCCCTCATGTTCTTGAACCAGAACTGCTGAGACTGCCCAGTCGCTGGCATAAACTATTACCGTAGGTTGCCGTTCCGGATCGAAGTGACGGAGGATAGGCGTGGTCGCGATTCTGTTCCTCAGTTCCACGAATGCGTGTTGAGCTCGGATCCACCGAGATTCTGCCTGTTCCATGTTCTGATCCGTCGTCTCTATCCAGCCTGGATCCTCTCTCTGTTGGTCCCGGGGTGGATCCAGCTCCTGTTTCAGGTCCTCTTCTGGCGTCCTACCACTTGGATCCCTTCGTGGATCCGGCATCTCCTGGGCCAGAGCTTGTTGGATTTTCATCTGGACAGCTGAAGTGGTCATCGCGGCAAAATCTACCTCTCTCAATTCGTACCATACCGCGGCAAACAGGGCGTAATCCTCGATGAACCGACTGTAGTAGTTTAAACTGCCCAAGAAAGATTGCATCGCCCGTAAACGACTGTGGAAGGACAAATCGGCTAATGAAGACAGGTCCTTAGGATTCGCCTCCAATCCCTCCCTGGAAACTCGATGGCCCAAGTACTCCACCTTGCGCATCCCCCAATAGCTCTTTACCACACTAATAGAGAGATTCCACTTAGTACACGCCTCCAGTAAGGACGTCACTCTCTCGCACAGCTGATCCCACGATTCCACCGGGATCAGAATGTCGTCGATGTAAGATCTGCGTCCTAACACGGACGGGGTTCCAGAATCCCCTGGCTCCCCCGCTTCGAATGGATCCACTTCCGTATGGCCTTCCCCGGACCCACCTGTTTCGGACTCCGGTATTCGGGTGAATCCATAGAGGGCGTTATCGATCAGGCGTTGGTAGATCTGGGGTGCGTTCTTCAATCCGAACGGTATCCGGTTCCACTCGAACAGGCCAAACGGGGTGATGAATGCGGATATTGCGCGAGCTCGATCCGTCATAGTAGCCACCCAGAAACCACTGGCCATGTCTAGAGAACAGTACCAGAGTACTTTATCCAGATCTTCCAACAGCTCGTTGATTAGGGGCATCGGATACACCATCAATCGAGTCAGACCGTTAACCAGCCGGTAATCAATGCACAGACGTATATCCACCCCGTTCTTCTTGATGATGATTACCACTGGGGATGCCCACGGGGACGTCGAGAAACTGATGATCTTGGCTTGCAGCAGGCCCTTAATCAGGTCCGATAGTTTTTCCCGGAACTGAGGTGCCACCTTCCGCACCCTCTGAGCGATCGGTTTCGCGTCGCCGACATCGATGTCACATTTGACTCCGCGGGCAGCGGGCGGTAACGCATTACCTTTACCAATCAGCAGATGTCGGCTCTCCCAGATTCTCTGACGCAGACGATCCACTTCAGCAGGTTCATTCGCCCCCGGATCCACTTGGATATCATCAATCGTGACTTCTTCTGTGGTCAGTGGTACCTCCGGGATCACCGCCATGCCTTCTCCCAGATCCTCGGCGTGTAGATCCCCGCCTTCACGGTAACAGACTTGCTCATCTCCGTCTTCGTAGGATCCACCATTGGATCCAAACACCGCGGCCCTCTCTCGCCTGGCAGTCCTTCTATCTTCGGGGGTTCAGGTAACCTGGTATCAGGGAAACCACCAGTTGGATCCAGTTGGTCCTCTAACGAGTTTAAGCCCGACAGTTCGGGTTTGACTAGTGTTGCCACTCTCGATAGGGATCCAGGCACTTTATCCAATGGAGAGCTTGGATCCACTTGTGGATCAGCGGGATCCGGCTGCTCGGCTTTAGCCCTCTGCAATCCTTCATCCACCGACCCTGCGTTATCTAAGGCCGACTCTGGGGATCGTCCCCCGTCCTGGATCCAACTTCCATTGCTTGGATTTCAACCCGTCGATCCCTCTGCAGGATCTTTCGCGGAGTTGGATATGAAGGCCGATCCACCAAGGGGCCAGTTGGCTCCGCTGAAAGCTCCACCTCTGCGAGAGATTCGATCTCGGTAGTCGCTTCGTACACCAGATTCTGCCCATTTCTTTGTAGCGGCGGGATCCCACTGACACATATCCAGGTCGTCTAGGGATACCGTCCTTCGCCAACCTTCGTCCGATCTCCTCATAATGGTCCAGTAATAATCTCTTGTCGCTGACGTTCGTGACCTGGAGGTATTGCGATCGACCTGGTCCTTGGATTACGGTGGGAACCCATTTCTCGCCCCGAGTGACCCACAGTTTTTCATGTTCCACCCACTTTAACCGGTCTGGCAGCTCCCAAGTTTCCCCGGGCTCGATCCAGGTGGTCTTATCCGCCCTTATGATCCTCATCTTCGCTCCATACAACGGCCGCCGTCCGCTGAGCTGGATCCGCATCTCGTCAGGGAAACAAAGTGTCCCATCCGCCAGATCCAACCTCACTCCGGCTGGCACCATGAAATCCATCCCAAGGATGACGTCTTGACCAGCGAGATCCCCGACCCAAAATGTCAAACCAATACACCAAACAACCTGCCAGCGTGATCTTAATTCGCGTTCTCCCGTTTGTACGGTATACGCCTTCACAAATCCCAACACAATCTTGGATCCGACTCCCATCCACTTGGCACCCAACCTTACGAGCAAAGGCGGTATCCAGTATAGACACCTCGGCACCACTATCTAGAAGTAGGATTGCTTTTTCATTGTTGATCTTGCCCCCTACCTTGGCTTGTCTGAACCACTTTCCTGGGGCATGGTACTTCCAGTACACGCCGCCAGACGGTTGCTCGTAACAGCAACAAGTTGTCCGAATCTTTGCGAGAAAACAAGGGCAACGGGACGGTGTCAGTGCGACTGGCCGACGGGAAGGTCGTCACTGTCCCCAACGTCCAAGTGGATCTGGCTGTCAAGTTTGAAGACTTTGACAGCCTCGAACAGTTCACTGTTCTCGATATGGATCCATATGATATGATCCTGGGCATGCCCTGGCTTGAGAAGCACGAGCCCTGGATCGACTGGCGAGGCAAGGCAATCGGTGCCAGCCCCCCTGCGCAGTCCGACAGAGCATTGGTGAGTCATGTTCCCACCTCTGTCAGGACCCGGGCGCTACGCGAGGGCTGCCAGGGTACCAAAGCATCCGGCA